>NC_086329.1:4388511-4688511 GCF_036172605.1 Pelobates fuscus
AACATGACAGGCAACATAACTACTAAAGCGCCTGATTCTCTCCACCCCCGGATTGGTCCCCGTTTGCCCATTATCTTAAGGCCACCAGGGGCCTCTCCAGGCAGCTAAGCCCAGTAGTGCACAGCTTCTCATTGGCTGAGATCAGCTGACAAGCTCAGCCAATAATCTGTCCCTGCATATTGCTCAGCTCAGGTGAGCAAATACAGAAACTTTTAACTGAGCTTCCTGCTTCACAGAGCCAGGTAGTCGCACATGGCAGACCCAGGTAACTGAATACCCTTAAATTGGTACTCCTGCCACGGCAACTGAACACCCTATATTGGTACTCCTGCCACGGTAACTGAACACCCTATAGTGGTACTCCTGCCACGGTAACTGAACACCCTATAGTGGTACTCCTGCCACGGTAACTGAACACCCTATAGTGGTACTCCTGCCACGCTAGCCGTAAACACCCTATATTGGTACTCCCTCCACAGTAACTGAACACCCTATAGTGGTACTCCTGCCACGCTAGCCTATTTGTGTGAAGGGTTATTGTAGGTGACTAGTCAAAGGGTCACAGACACTTTTCCGTCTAATTTTTACCAAATCTTTGGAGTAATTAAATCTAGCTTTTTTTTTAGGAGTTCTCATTTAATCGTACCATTTTTGAATATACACCATATTTCAGTGATTTAAGGAATTTACCAATTTTTCCGCCATTTTTTTTTTTAACAATAAAGTGTTTGACGTATTTCTTTTCCCCACTACTCTAAAATCTAGTAAAACTGTCAGAATTTGAAGAAATTAAGAAAAAAAATCTTTTAAAAATACAATCAAAATAAGTGATTATAAAAATAATATCCCCAATGTGTGATTAAAGAGGAGTGTTGATGGGTGAATGCATGGTGTATGTATGTATATTGCAGAGGTTTTGTATGTTGAGAGTTGGGGTATGATATGTAACTTAATTTGAGCTCTGTGTTCAGTGTCTGCATATTAGTAGAACTTCAATAATTACACACAAGAAAAAACATTTCAGAAACAGTTACAAAGAAAAGTCCGTTTAAAATAAATAGCATTTTAAATCGAGCTAATGGCAGCTGTTGTATATGTAGTACAAATTGTAATGATTTGGCAGACAATGTACAAAGTGCTACAGCTTTATAAACACCACAAATTGTCACATTGCAAGACGATCAATGCTGTACATGGACATTGATATAAAGAATATAGAAATAGAATGGTGAGGCTATAGCTGCCCATTTAATCTGTTGCTGGAGAATCACAATATCTACTTTGCAAAAGGAGTCTAACAATTAGCTAAATGGATTTCAATATTACACAGATATATATATAGATATACACACAGTAATTCACTAAAACCAGTTAAGTGTTGTCATTATGCAGCCTCATCATAATTTCAAATAGGAGAACTAAATTCATATGACAATAAAACAAAATTACAGAAAATTTCAAATCATATCAATATTTTTATCTGAGATTATTTTTGAATAAGAAAATATTGCCTCTGTTGAGCATGCAACACTTGCTTACTGCAGATATCCTATGACAGCAGACACTGAGCTCTTATTACAGTATAACACTCCATATAACAGTTAGTTCATGCTTGGTTTGCCAGTGTCAGGAATCACTTGGGCTCACACATTTCGTTCAGGCTGCAAGTATAGAATACTGAGGTTTGCAAGTCTCAGCCTTTTATATAGATATGTAATGTTTTCATTCTGTTTACACTAAGCTCAATGCATTAGAAGTAACTATTCACTAAATGCGGAACACCAGTGGCAACTCTGGGCTCACTAGTAGCAAACGCCCGGTGCCATACCGGGCTCACTAGTGGCAAACGTCCGGTGCCAGTGGCAAACGTCTGCTGCCATACCGGGCTCACTAGTGGCAAACGTCCGCTGCCATACCGGGCTCACTAGTGGCAAACGTCCGCTGCCATACCAGGCTCACTAGTGGCAAACGTCCGGTGCCAGTGGCAAACGTCTGCTGCCATACCGGGCTCACTAGTGGCAAACGTCCGCTGCCATACCGTGCTCACTAGTGGCAAACGTCCGCTGCCATACCGTGCTCACTAGTGGCAAACGTCCGCTGCCATACCGTGCTCACTAGTGGCAAACGTCCGCTGCCATACCGTGCTCACTAGTGGCAAACGTCCGCTGCCATACCGTGCTCACTAATAAAAGTCCGGTGCCACACCGCGCTTACTAATAAAAGTCCGGTGCCACACCGCGCTCACTAATAAACGTCCGCTGCCATACCGCGCTCACTAATAAACGTCCGGTGCCATACCGCGCTCACTAATAAACGTCCGGTGCCATACCGCGCTCACTAATAAACGTCCGGTGCCATACCGCGCTCACTAATAAACGTCCTGTGCCATACCGTGCTCACTAATTAAGGTCCGGTGCCATACCGTGCTCACTAATAAACGTCCGGTGCCATACCGTGCTCACTAATAAACGTCCGGTGCCATACCGTGCTCACTAATAAAGGTCCGGTGCCATACCGTGCTCACTAATAAACGTCCGGTGCCATACCGTGCTCACTAATAAACGTCCGGTGCCATACCGTGCTCACTAATAAACGTCCTGTGCCATACCGCGCTCACTAATAAACGTCCTGTGCCATACCGTGCTCACTAATAAAGGTCCGGTGCCATACCGTGCTCACTAATAAACGTCCGGTGCCATACCGTGCTCACTAATAAACGTCCGGTGCCATACCGTGCTCACTAATAAACGTCCGGTGCCATACCGTGCTCACTAATAAACGTCCGGTGCCATACCGTGCTCACTAATAAACGTCCGCTGGCATACCGTGCTCACTAATAAACATCCAGTGCTCACTAATAAACGTCAAGTGCCATACTGTGCTCACTAATAAACGTCCGGTGCCATACCGTGCTCACTAATAAACATCCAGTGCTCAGTGAATATTCGCTCAAGGATTGCTCTTGGGGCACCACGAGCTTGTCTGTCATTTTGTCATTGCACAACAAAAATAAAGAATGTAAAAAAAAAAAAAAAAAAACCATCCAGTGCTCACTAATAAACGTCAAGTGCCATACTGTGCTCACTAACATCCAGTGCCATACTGTGCTCACTAATAAACACCCAGTGCTCACTAATAAACGTCCAGTGCCATACCGTGCTCACTAATAAACGTCCGGTGGCATACCGTGCTCACTAATAAACGTCCAGTGCCATACCGTGCTCACTAATAAACGTCCAGTGCCATACCGTGCTCACTAATAAACGTCCAGTGCCATACAGTGCTCACTAATAAACATCCAGTGCCATACCGTGCTCACTAACTACGGATGTAATATTACATAGCATGACCTCGCTGCATGGTGTCTAATGAGGCTCTCCTACCACACAGCACGGTGCCCAGTGAAGCTCACCTACCACGCCGCACGGTGACCAGTGAAGCTCACCTACCACGCCGCACGGTGACCAGTGATGCTCACCTACCACGCCGCACGGTGACCAGTGATGCTCACCTACCACGCCGCACGGTGACCAGTGATGCTCACCTACCACGCCGCACGGTGACCAGTGATGCTCACCTACCACGCCGCACGGTGACCAGTGATGCTCACCTACCACACAGCACGGTGACCAGTGATGCTCACCTACCACACAGCACGGTGACCAGTGATGCTCACCTACCACGCTGCACGGTGCCCAGTGAAGCTCACCTACCACACCGCACGGTGCCCAGTGAAGCCTCACCTACCACACTGCACAGTGTCAATCTCATCTGCTAACAGCACGGGTCACACAAGCAATGAAAGACAGGTAAAAATTTAAAACCACATTTTAAAATAGTTTAAAAATGCCAAGGTAAATGCATAGCAAAAATAAAAAAATAAAAATTTTACATCCATATATTAAAAATAAATTGATGGCTAAACATACCAAATGTCAATTATTGTTAAAATTTGATAAAGCATTAATGATCAATATAACAATCAATAGTATCATTAAGGAAAGTTCTGGTGTCAATAATATAAAGCAGGGATAGGCAACCTTTGGTAATTCAGATGTAGAAGGACTACATCTCCCATAATGCTCTTACAGCCATTATACTGGCAAAGCATCAAGGGAGATGTAGTCCAAAACATCTGGAGTATCGAAGGTCGTCTCCATTGATAAAGAGATTAACTAGTCCCTCCCAGCGCCGCCATAGAGAATAACTAGTCCCTCCCAGCGCCGCCATAGAGAATAACTAGTCCCTCCCAGCGCCGCCATAGAGAATAACTAGTCCCTCCCAGCGCCGCCATAGAGAATAACTAATCCCTCCCAGCGCCGCCATAGAGAATAACTAGTCCCTCCCAGCGCCGCTAGGGAGAATAACTAGTCGCTCCCAGCGCCGCCAGGGAGAATAACTAGTCGCTCCCAGCGCCGCCAGGGAGAATAACTAGTCCCTCCCAGCGCCGCCAGGGAGAATAACTAGTCCCTCCCAGCGCCGCCAGGGAGAATAACTAGTCGCTCCCAGTGCTGCCATAGGGAATAACTAGTCGCTCCCAGCGCCGCCAGGGAGAATAACTAGTCGCTCCCAGCGCCGCCATAGGGAATAACTAGTCCCTCCCAGCACCGCCAGGGAGAATAACTAGTCGCTCCCAGTGCTGTCATAGGGAATAACTAGTCGCTCCCAGCGCCCCCATTGGGAATAACTAATCCCTCCCAGCGCCGCCAGGGAGAATAACTAGTCGCTCCCAGCGCCGCCAGGGAGAATAACTAGTCGCTCCCAGCGCCGCCAGGGAGAATAACTAGTCCCTCCCAGCACCGCCAGGGAGAATAACTAGTCGCTCCCAGCGCTGCCATAGGGAATAACTAGTCCCTCCCAGCGCCGCCAGGGAGAATAACTAGTCCCTCCCAGCGCCGCAAGAGAGAATAACTAATCCCTCCCAGCGCTGCCAGGGAGAATAACGAGTCCCTCCCAGCGCCGCCATAGATAATAACTAGTCCCTCCCAGCGCCGCCATAGATAATAACTAGTCCCTCCCAGCGCCGCCATAGATAATAACTAGTCCCTCCCAGCGCCACCATAGATAATAACTAGTCCCTCCCAGCGCCGCCATAGATAATAACTAGTCTCAACCAGCACCGCCAGGGAGAATACCGAGTCCCTCCCAGCGCCGCCAGGGATAATAACTAGTCCCTCCCAGCGCCGCCATAGATAATAACTAGTCCCTCCCAGCGCCGCCATAGATAATAACTAGTCTCTACCAGCGCCGCCAGGGATAATAACGAGTCCCTCCCAGCGCCGCCAGGGATAATAACTAGACTCTCCCAGCACCGCCATAGGGAATAACTAGTTGCTCCCAGCGCCGCCATAGGGAATAACTAGTCGCTCTCAGCGCAGCCATAGGGAATAACTAGTCGCTCCCAGCGCAGCCATAGGGAATAACTAGTCGCTCCCAGCCCTAGCATTGAGAATAAAATGCACCAATAATGGGAATGGCAAGTAATAAATTCACTGATTCTGTTTTGAACATACTGAATCCCATAAAAACAGCAGAATACAAACACGAAGTGTGAATATTGCCAACAGTCAATTAGGAAACAAAGTATTGAACAGCCATTAAAATCCCACTGCCCTTACACATTCCCCGAGGTCTAATCTCTAATTTATATTGCAGTTTATTGATAAGCCTTCAATGTGGAACAGTGTCAAAAGTCTTACTGAAATCTAGGTAAGCAATGTCTACTGCACCACCCTGATCTATATTAGTTACCCAATCAAAAAAATCAGATTAGGATTAGTCAAACTGTTATAGCCTGCTGTAGTGGTTATAGTGCCAAAAAATTACCTGGCACAGCCCCAGTGTAATTGGTCAAGTGGTTTTAGCGTAGCATCAGCTGTGCAGAAGATGCAGACAGACATCCATCTTCTCATAAAAAGACTATGTGGCCCAGGCGCCATGGGAACAACCGTTCTAAAAAACAGGTTGACAAATTACACTGGGATGATGGCAGGGCAAAATCAATTGAAGTGGTTACTTGGAGTGTTCCTTGCAAGGGACACTATGGGCACTCAGAGCACTACATCTTCCTTTAATTCTACAATGTAGAATATTCCCACTCTGTAGAAGCAGGGGAGTTTTAATTGCAGGGCTAAACACACCTGCCGAGAGAGCTGTAACAGACTCCGACATGGTCATTTAATAAAAAATTCTCACATAAAGAGCCTTTAACTGGACGAGCGAGGTGTCTTGTTGCTCATGCACATCTTGTCCCCAATGCTTGCGGGAGGAGTAAGCTTTATTAAACTGCACCTTTTCACTAGAGGGTTGACGACGGTCACAGTAATCAAATAGAATGTATAGCTTCCCCCATCCATATATTTTTTATAGCGCACTCTAAGGTTTCTCTGGGCAAAGTAAAGAGGTAAAATCAGGCTTAAACAGAGATTAAACTCAGCTCTATGAGACTACTAGCACTGACATTTTTTCTTCTTCTTAAGAATCTAAGCTATGGAAAATGAAACCCAGCCAGAAAGAAAAAATGAAGCATAATGTGTAACACTGAATGAATAGCAGATAGCACATGTTGTACAGTATATAAATTAACATTCAATAAAAAAATAAATGTAGATGGTCTCCACCACATACTCTCCACCAAGTTTGGTGACTGATCTCAAAGTCAAAGGAGAACCGTATGAGGTGGAGAGAAGGAAGAGTCCCTACAACACTGACAAACAAAACATAAAAAAAAAAAAACATGTATTTGAAGTGTTTTCTTTCAGTTTTGAGTTGCCAGTTAGAAGAGTGAACCACAATACAGACTAGAGATTTATCTACTAACATTTTGTTTGAGATAAGATTCTATACACACAGACTATAGCCATTTTACAAATTATAAACACAGCCGAGAATGCAGCATTTAGTATAGGAGTCTGTTTCCATCCGTATAGATTAATAGAGTGTTGCGCAGGTATTACAAATAAAATACAGGTAATTTTACGGTATAATATATCAGTACGCAGCACACATTAGTAAATACTGGAACACATCACACTGTGTTATAACCTGACACACACAGCACTGCAGATGGAATATCATGATTCCAGATAAAATGACACTTACCCAGTTTTGCCTCCGATGTATCCATTTCCCATTTGCTTTTCGGAAGATATCCCTAAATCACAGAGAGAAGCTGGAAGGGTTAGCGAGAAGAATGCATAGAATACATTTTACTTAACAAGTCAGGGAAGGCCGCTGCAGTTGGTCTTACAAATACACAGAAAGATCCGGGATATAGTGACTTGAAGCTAATGTAACATCTGGAAAGAAGCTGCAGAATGGAGAGACGCATGAAAAGGGAACTAATGGCCACTAAACACAGCCAGGACACTGCATGGAAGCAGAATAATGGATGCAGGAAAAACTCACAGGTGATTAAAAAGTGCACAATGGGATCAGATGAGAAAACCTTTTGTACAAAACAGTCCTGAATTGCAGGGTTTACGAGTAGAAGCTCCTGATTAGTGGATTGCGTCCCTCGATAAAAAGTAGAGGCGGCGAGGAGGCACACCCCAGGTAGGAAGTTAAACCCGGGAGCAGCAGGGTGCGACTACAATGATGCCACCAGTACCCACTACAGTTCACTTTGAAATTGTTATCCTCTCTTGCCATGCCCCCCTCCTATAGGATTTAGCTTCCTCCATGTCTGTATAGCTTTCTACGCTATACCACTGCAGCACTAGCAAACCTCTAGATCCTCATTACTGTCATTTACAGTAATATGCTCGCTCTGCTACTATTTGTTTTAACTTCGCACTATCAACAACTGGCCTTTAGAATGCACAATAACCCAGAACTTTCAGAAATCCTGCTTCAGCACAGGTGAGGTAATTAATGGTAGCTATTGTCTGCATTCTTTGACGAGCACAGAAGGAAACCGATCCCTAATACCACTCACTCAGAGCAGAGGTCTTTCAGTGTTGCCCAAAAAGCTAGATTGAAACTTTATGGGGACCATCTTTAGTTTTTTTTCTCCCAGCAATTTGTTTAACTAACTCTTGAAGTATGTGACAATAGCAACAATTCCGCAGCAAGTTTTCAATTCAGGAAAACACGTGCAGGTCAAAAGCTGCAAATGCAAAATAAAATGGACATTCCTGACCAGTGATCATATATAAGGACACTCCAGGCACCAACACAACTTTAAAGCATGTGATTTGTTTTTTCCCCTCCAACAATTAAAATGCTTTTAAGGGTAAAAAAAAGAAGACTTATCAGAGTAAACACACATCCCAGACACTGACAGCATTGTCCGAGCTGAACAATAGGAAACCAAGAAGCCTGCATTAGGAGTAAACATCCAGACAATGTACCTGTTATTAATTCTCATCAGCTAGTACCTCTACTTCATTGATTTGGTTGCTGCTACAAAGTAGCACTGGCTAAGGATTCAACTTTAAACTGAAGCATAACATATCTATTGCTACAACTCTACTCTTAAGATTAAACTCCATGGGGGAGGGGTGGCAATAAAGCTGTCACATTGAAATGTATGTTTCCAGTCCATTAACTGGAACAGTTTGTCTCAGACGCCGTTTTGTTACAATATTCAAAGCTAATTCAATCCCCACATTGCTAGATATCTTACAACAGTGGATTATTTTAATGTCTTTCGGTCATTGTATTAGCAATATTTAGTAAATTGAACGTATATTTTTGATTCTTGTATTTTGCCATACAGCACGGTTTTGAATTAATTTGATACAAAGTTTTCTTACATAAGCAACATTTACCATTCTATTCTTTTTTGTGCCCTCCATATTTACACATTTGATGCTATTTATGAGAGGAGGCATTGCATGTGGCATTTGTACTGCTTTAATTTTTCTCCCTCCCATTAAATTCTTTACTGGCGACAATTTGGTTGTGGATTAAACCCATAAAGTGTATATTACAAGTGAGCAGAGAAAAGTATCCACATGGCTAAACATTACCAGCATCTGCATGGAACAAAAGGGTAAGAGGGCGTCCCAGGGTTATATAACAGGAACAAAACACTCAAAATACCCTTTATCTGCTTTTTCTTCAAAGGTCTACACAATGCCAGCATAAGCTATGGCAAGAAGACTCCCACAGTCAGAAAGACAAACAAAGTAACCATGGGATTACATTTTTTTTTATCTACAGAGTTAATAGTTGGCTGCTGTGTTCACTTGTAAAATAAAGTGAAGCAGTTTAATACAACTGACAGACAGTTAATGTATCATAAGTCTATTGAGTGTCTGGATGGCATCTAGTAATGCAGGCTGCTTTGCGTATAATATGACTGTCTACTGACACTAAAGCTCACGCAGTGCTGGCACTAGCTGGGCTGTGTTACATTCAAAAATACTTCTTTTTCTAAAATAATAGGCACGACTATAGAGGCAAACTTGTGTTTTCCAATTGTAAATAAGGATTAACCTATCAAACACATTTAAAGGATCACTATAGGATCAGGAACACATGTATTCCTGACCCTAAAGTGATAAACCCACCATCTAGCCCCCCTGGGCCCCTCATGCCTCCATAAATATAGTAAAAATCTTGAAGCTCTAACTCTGCATGCTGTTAGACTCAGAAAAACAAGCAGTCTTCTGACATCACCAGGAGTGGTAGCCTGATCCAATCACAGTGCTTCCCCATAGGATTGGCTGAGACTGACAAGGAGGCAGATCAGGGGCAGAGCCAGCATGATTCAAACACAGCCCTGGCCAATCAGCATCTCCTCATACAGATGAATTGAATCAATGAATCTCTATGAGGAAAGTTCAGTGTCTGCATGCAGAGGGAGGAGACACTGAATGTTTGGATGCATTTTAGGCAGCCATGACCCAGGAAGGATCTCTAGCAGCCATCTGAGGAGTGGCCACTGAAGTTATCACTAGGCTGTAATGTAAACACTGCATTTCTCTGCATTTTCTCTGTTTACAGCAATAAGCCTGAAGGTAATGATTCTACTCACCAGAACAAATACAATAAGCTGTAGTTGTTCTGGTGACTATAGTGTCCCTTTAAGCTGGGTTTGTGCCTGGAATGTGTCTTTAAGAGGCGAATAGAGGTCTCTACTTTCAGTTCTTTACACAAATACAATCATAACATGTGAACGAGTTTTTGCATGGAGGTGAAAGGACTTTAGATGAAAGTCATTTGAAAAAAACTATTAAAAGAAGTATAAAACATGACACAGATGGATCTAGAACAGTGATGGCTAACCTTGACAACATAAATAGTTTCTGGACTACATTTCCCATGATGCTCAGCTAGCTTTTAGAGTATAAAAGCTAGCTGAGCATCATGGGAAATGTAGTCCAAAAATTTATGGTGTCAAGGTTAGCCATTACTGATCTAGAACATGGTAAAAATATTTAGTGTGTGCCGATAAAAGATTTCAAGATGGCACCCGTTTACACCAACCACAAGTTCCAACCCTAAACCCGTTAAGAGTCAGGTAGCAGGCTCTCCTACCCGGTCGCTATCCTCTTCCTCTGACTTCTCCTTCACTTCCTTCAGGGGCTCTGCGTTTGGCTCAGAATCCTCCATTTCAACCTAAAAAGAAAACAGCATTTATACACAACACAGTTTACCCAGAGAGTCACCAAACATCATGGAATTCTCCAGTGCCCAGCTGTAAAGGTAATGTACCCACTGACTGACATATCTAATGCCCATCAATACAGGGAATAGATCTGCAATGACACAAGTTTCCCATATGGTAGTATCCACTAGAAACAAACTGCAATTAGTAGTTTAAAAAAAAAAATAATAAAAATAATTGATATTTTTAACCAAGTAGCTGTGGTGAATAAAAGGTGAACTTCAAGTAAATGAGTAAGAAAGCTTACAATGCAATCATTACATTTAACACTTACTTCTTCAATGGCTGCATCTTGAAGCAAAGAACGAATGTCCAAACGGATCATGTGACGAGGTGCAAATTCCCAATTATCTGCCATCTAATGGGGGAAGGGGGGAGCAGAAGTGATTAGCTGAAAATTCAAACTGTCTTGGAAGTATCAATGTTCAGCTGCCGCACTTACCTTGTTGATTTCTTTAAGTTTACGTCCATGGACGTTTCGCTTAGTGCAGATCTGATTGTCAGCGCTAATCTCAGCCAGATACACCTACAAAAACGACAAAATAGAGAATCTGCACAAAATCCTGATGGTTACTAGATTAAAGGAAATTAGGGGAAGAGCTCACCTCAAATCCTTTTGTTTTGGCTGCACTCCAGAACTGCTCAAAGTGACGCACCCGGTCATTAACGCTGTCCAGGATAATGAATGGAAAGAAGCCGTCATCCAGGGTTTTCTTGAAAGTTTTCAGCATGCTGTTACGATAGGTGTCTTCCATTTCTGCCTCGTATTCGTACTCCATAACCTAATCAAACATTATATGAGTCACTCCACACATTTTAGGAGCCACACCACCCACACTCACTATGGGGCTACATACTTTCTTTTTGATTCTTTTGCCAGTATCAGGATCTTTCTCAACTTTCTCCACCTCTGTGATAAAATAGTCATCAAGGCTCAGAACTCGAGGAGCTGCACCACCACATTCCACTTCTTTATCCTAATGGAAATGCATAACGAGATTGGTAAGTGGGTAGTATAAAGCCTTATACAAATAGCACACGCTCAAAACACTTACACTTTGAGACGCAGGGTGGCATTCAATGTGAAGGGTGTGAACAGGAGAGCAGTTGGCACACACAAAGTAGGGACTGGAGAGAGCAGGGGGCACGCAAAGGGTAGGGCCTGGAGAAAGCAGGGGGCACGCAAAGGGTAGGGCCTGGAGAAAGCAGGGGGCACGCACAGGGTAGGGCCTGGAGAAAGCAGGGGGCACGCACAGGGTAGGGCCTGGAGAAAGCAGGGGGCACGCACAGGGTAGGGCCTGGAGAAAGCAGGGGGCACGCACAGGGTAGGGCCTGGAGAAAGCAGGGGGCACGCACAGGGTAGGGCCTGGAGAAAGCAGGGGGCACGCACAGGGTAGGGCCTGGAGAAAGCAGTGGGCACACAAAGGGTAGGGGACTGGATAAAGTAGGGGGCACACACAGAGTAGGGACTGGAGAAAGCAGTGGGCACACACAGGGTAGAGACTGGAGAAAGCAGGGGGCACACAGGGTAGGGACTGGAGAAAGCAGGGGGCACACAGGGTAGGGACTGGAGAAAGCAGTGGGCACACACAGGGTAGAGACTGGAGAAAGCAGGGGGCACACAGGGTAGGGACTGGAGAAAGCAGGGGGCACACAGGGTAGGGACTGGAGAAAGCAGGGGGCACACAGAGTAGGGACTGGAGAAAGCAGTGGGCACACACAGGGTAGAGACTGGAGAAAGCAGGGGGCACACAGGGTAGGGACTGGAGAAAGCAGGGGGCACACAGGGTAGGGACTGTAGAGAGCAGGGGGCGCACACAGCGTAGGGGACAGGACAAAGCAGGAGCACTCACAATGTAAGGACGAGAGACAGCAGGGAGCACACAGGGTAGGGAATTGACAGAGCAGGGAGCTCTCCACAGAGTGTGGCAGGCAGAAGCACAATGGACTGAACAGGACACAGCACACTCATAGAAGAGAATGAGGGTACACTCACCCTGATGAGCTTTGCCACATGGGTTTTGCCACTGCCAGGCAGCCCTCTCATGATCACCACAATCTAGAGGAAAATAAAATTAGCTTAATCTGGGAAGCAGATTCAGAAGCAGCATGATAAAACCTGACCAGCACAAATTATATTTATATATGTTGACAAAAATAGAAGACCGATTGTTCTGTGCTGTGGTTGGATAGATAGATAGAGAGAGAGAGAGAGAGAGAGAAACACACATTCTGGCAGGATAGCCAGGCTCTTGACAATAAACTTCAAATGCAAGTGTCAGAATAAAATAGTATTGCGGTTTATTTGCACTTTCCTCAAGATATGCAATGATGTGCTTCACAGAAATAAATAATCCAGTTCCCAGTTTTAAACAGTTTAAACATGCAGGCTTTTACACAGAACATTCTTTCCTTAGAGTCTCAAGCTTAACTGCCTCCTCTCTCTCTGATGCCTTCAGAGGCTGACCTTTTTAAACACTAGTGCAGGTTAATTACATTCACCTAAAAAGGCTGACAAGAAACTATTAACCCTATCATGCTGGGAATAGAGCGTGCTCCAACCTGTTACTCACAGAAAGACCCTCCTTTTTACACATTTTAGTTTGGTTTTAACGGACAATTCAAAATGTAAACAAAAAAAACTAAGTTCTCTCCAGCTTCCATTATTCGGAAGAGAGATCTTCCAGGTATAGAAAACCCACCCTCTCTGGTCGACTCTCACGGCCAGGTTTCTTTAAAAGGTCATCCACACTCTTGGTCTCTGGTTTCTTCTCAGCTCGTGGAGCAGGCATGGGCAGATGCATTGATGGCTTCTCCTCCGGGTAGCCCCTACGCTCACCTATTAAACAGAAGAATAAAAATAAAGACAAACAAAAACAATGCTCTTTATTACACAAAAAGCTTAAAGAGGCATGGTCATGCCGAACTTAACTTATCCTATTGATTCCTCTTCCTCTCTCAGAATCTGTTTTTTATTTCTTTCTTTCTGATCTAGTTTTCTTTAAAACATAAGATAAAGTAGGGACTACTTTGTCATATGTATTGTTCCTATGCTTGACCATCTTTGACTCAAGGAGGAGTTTACGCCCGCTCCATTCATTCAAATGAATGAAATTCCGATCATTTTCGTGCCACGACTACATTTGCAGGCACTTAGCAGATAGCTCCCTAATTCCGACGGTACTAGGGAGCCATCTACTAAAAGGTTGAAAGACCAAAATTGGACTTTAAGCAAACTTTACTAATACTTGGTAAAGATTAGTTTTCGTAAATTACGATATGAGAGAGGAATTTACCTATAAATAGGATAATTACAAGGAAACTTACAGGAACGAGAGGTTGAAGAGGACCCTGCTCAAACGAGCTTACGGTCTATAGGATGTGGGGTGTAAAACACATTAGGACAGGAAAATAGCAATCAAATAAGGTGGGAGTGAAGCAGAGCTGGAGGAGAGAGTAGAGTGCTGCTCTTTAGGAGAGAGCAAGGGACAGGTATGAAAGGTAGAGCTTACTCTGGGAGGCGATAAGCTTTCCTAAAGAGATGGGTTTTAAGGCACTTGTTAAAAGATGCAAGACTAGGGGAGAATCTGATGGCGGTAGGCAGGCTATTCCATAGGACTGAAGCCGCCGGAGAGAAGTCCTGCAAGCGTCAGTTGGCCGTACAGGTGCAAGCAGCGGACAGAAGGTCAGGGGCAGAGCGGAGACACAGAGAAGGGGCATACCTATGGATCTGTGAAGATATATAAGAGGGGCTTCAATTGTTCAGTGCTTTATTGGTATGGGTTAGCACTTTGAATTGACTCCTATAGGATACAGGAAGCCAATGTAAGGACTGACAGAGGGGTGAGAGGACAGACTAGAGAGGAAAAGCAGTCTGGTGGCAGCATTCATTAGGGACTGTAGCGGGGCAATACGGCTTTTGAGAAGACCAATTAGAAGAGGGTTACAATAATCCATGCGGGAAATTACTAGAGCATGGCCAAGCACCATGGCAGCATCTTGAGTAAAAAAAAAGGGCCAGATGCGGGCTATGTTTTTAAGATGAAATGTACAGGATTTGGCAACATGCTGGATATGAGGCTCAAGGGTGAGGCCAGAATCAAGTATGACGCCACAGCGCGCTTGCAAGGATGGACTGATGTGAGTACCCCAAACTTGAAGGGAGAGCGAAAGAGTAGGATCAGTATTAGGAGGAGGAAAGACAAAGAGCTCAGTTTTAGAGAGATTGAGTTTCAGAAAGCAGGAGGACATCCAGTCAGAGATGGAAGAAAGGCAAATAAAGAAACTGGTGGGTCAGAAAAAGAAACCTGGTGGGTCAGAAAAAGAAGGGCGCCCCCTATATAGTAACGGATTAAGTATTGTAGGGGGACTTTCTTTCTTTCCAAGATTGTATTAATCTTCCTTAAGTGATATCTTAAGGTTAAATATCCCACTCAGGAACTATTTCACCTATCTATACCTATTTTAACTATTTTTGTTATCCTCAACTCATTTTGAATATGAGTATTTTATTACAGTAACTATTAAAAGCTATGTTTTATTTCTGTATATATATATAGTAATCCACTTGGGGGCGCCCTACTTTTTCTGACCCACCAGGTCTGTTTCTTTATTTATACACATATGTGAGGGTTATCCCCTGTCTTGGTCGCCCCTGACACACACTTAGTTGGTTCCCTTAGGGGTGTCTAGCTTGTTGTTCGTCTGGAAGAAAGGCAAGCAGAGAGGTCACGGGAGGAGAGATATATCTGGGTGTCATCAGCGTACAGGTGGTAGTGGATTCCAAAAGAGGTAATAAGTTTGCCAAGAGAGGCAGTATTAAGAGAAAATAGAAAACGAAACAGGACGACGGGAGGTGGTATCATTAGAAAAGGAGACACTGAATGAGCGATGGGAGAGATATGAATAAAACCACGTGAGGACAGAGTCACAGAGACAGAGTGATTGAAGAGTTTGAAGAAGGAGAGCATGATCAACGGTGTCAAAAGCAGCAGAGAGGTCAAGAAGAATTAGTATGGAGTAGTGTCCTTTGCGTTTAGCTGCGATAAGAGCAGTCTCAGTAAAGTGGAAAGGGCGGAAGTCAGGTTGAAGAGGGTCGAGGAGAGAGTTGGAATTGAGAAAGTGAGAAAAAGGGCTAAAGACAAGTCTTTCCAGAAGCTTTGAGGAGAAATTGAAATAGAGGGGGAAGACAGGTCTTTTTCAGGATAGGTACTACAGTGGCATGTTTAAGATCAGCAGGGACAACGCCAGAAGAGAGAGAGCAGTTGAAGATGTGTATTGAAGAAAGCGCAAGACAAGGGGAGAGAGATCTGATAAGGTGAGATGGGACCGAGCAGACAAGGGGTGGAGCGAGAGGAAAAGAGAAGCGCAGCCACCTCTTGTTCAGTATCCAGGGCGAAAGTCTAACAGGTAGGAAAGGCATGATCTACGTGTAAAGAAGACAGACCTTCTGCCCCTACTCACTATGATGCACGTAGGGGCATGTCAACTAAACAGTGAGAAGACGACATCTAAAGGCAAATGACTTTTTTTAACAGGTATTTCGTTGTATTGCTTCCCCCCCCTCACTATTTTTAGAGTGAGGGTGTAGGTAGGGTTTTAATTTTAATTATGATGGGGGTGACTAGGCGTTTGTGTGACCCCTAGTAACCTGGGGTGGGGGCTGGGACAATAGGTCCCCCATTTGTAACATAGGGCCCCCACTGCCGCTAATAGGTGGGGGCTGGGAGAGGGACATCAAAGGACCTCCCGCCTTTTGTCATTTAAGGCCCCCAACCTGCCGCTCATCGGTGGGGAGGCTGGGAAAATAGTTCCAACACCCCCATTTTAACTTAGGGCCCATACCCGCTGTTTGTGGGTGGGGGCCGTAGGGGGACACTAAGTCCCCCTACGGCCCCCGTTTAGTTTAGTAGCCCCCACTTGAAGTGTACTGGTGGGGGCTAGTTGGGGAAACTGTCTCCCCCCATTAATTATTTGTATAGGTGCCACATCCCCCAACAATGAGCAGCCGCAGGCTGCTCACTGTTTACTAGAAATTCCCCTACTCGCAGCATAGCAAGTACAGGTATTTGGGAGATTTTAATCTCCCTTTTGCTAATATGGAGGTCATATTGACCCTCAGAGTGAATTGGAACATGGGGGTGTTATGAAATGACAGGGAGCACAGTTACCCACCGCTTCTATTTTTACATATTACAAGGAGGGAGCTGCGAGCCAGTAGCCCCCTCCTTGTAATAAACTGAACAAACAAACACTGACACTATGTCGGCACCCAGGACCTAGGTCCAGGCAAAAAATAAAAATTAAAAAGAAGGTAAAATGGGGGCCTAAGGGTATTTGGGGTGACTAGGAGGACAATTAGATGATGTGGAGTTGGGAGGGAGGTTAAAAAAATAAACTAACAACAAACGGACGGGGACATGACAGTGCTGTTTTAAGAACACCTATGGAGTGAGGGTTGTGAGTGATGTTTCACCTCCAAATGCAGGAGGTGTTACCTCATAAGCTGGCCGCTCAGACTTACGATCATAAAAAGGCTTGTCAGAACCACGCCTGGAGGAGCTGTCCTTGCTGTCCCGGTAAGATGCAGACCTGTAAACACACAAGGATTGATGGGTACACATAGAAAAGCTACTGCCCTGTGCATACTTCAAAGGGTAAATATCAAATAAAGGAACATTATAATTATTCAGACTACTATATCAATGAAGTGGTCTGGGTGCAGAGGTCCTGTCATTTTAAGAAATTGTTTACAATGCAGGGTTAAATACACATCCACTCATTGTCCTGACAGCCACTAGAGGCGCATTCTCCTTCACAGTAAAACTCTGTACAAGAATCAAATGCTGCAGATAGCAGAATCTGATTGGAGAAGTACAGAATTTGTCCACTCCTGTGTACCTCCCATCGATTGCTTCTTTATCAGATGCATTGGATTGGAGAAAATCAAGAAGATGTCAGCAGGCATACCGATATCTACGAAGGTGGAACGGGTAACAGAGTTGTCCCAATGCTGGAATTAAGATAATCTTTATGGAATTTAGTTTTTTTGTTTTAAAAAGCAAAAGTGATATATTCATGGCTATAGGTACTTTTTAATGCCCAGGTTAGAGTAATGTTTAATCAAAAAAATTCTACCTATCATCACGAGAATGGCGGTCCCGTTCGAACCGCTCCCTATCATGGTCACGCTCTCTGTGTAAGTCACGGTCTCTCTCTCGTTCATACTCCCGACGATCAAGAATTTTACTGCCTTGGCGTTCTAAGTAGGAATCCCTGTCCCGCAGATCCAGGTCATCCAGGTAGTCTGAAAGGAATCATTAATGCAGTCAAATACAAGAGAAAACATCTTGCTGTTAAGCAATATCTGAACGCAGCAAGCGCCTAAGCAACAGCCAGCCGCAGCACACCTCGCCTTAGTTTTACCACGATTCCCATCAATGCACTTACCTTTATGGAATGAACGAGGCATTCTTTCAGCTATTGGATCAGGGAGAAGAACAACTCTCTCACCATATGGAACTTGTTCTACTTTACCAACAGAACGGTCTAAAAAAACAAAGCCGATGTCAGTCCCTATAACGAGCAGTTTCATTTGAAATAGTTATACTCTACTGATGAAAATACAGACTACTAACCTCTACCGTGGGCATAATCCACAGTCTGCTGCATTCCTGGCATTGTCAAGCTCCCAAGTTGCCCTGGTTCCTTAGACCTTCTCTCTTCCCCCCACAAGACTCCAAAGGAGTCCTCAGACCAGCGCTCTGCTCCTGTCCCAGCTGCTGTGCCTGCAGATCCCGAGGTTAAACTGGTGTTGGCAGCGAGTGGCTTGGAAGCAGAAGAGCTGTTTCCAGCAGCTTCAAGTGACATTCCCGAAGAGATCTGATCAAGAGATGTATATTAAAAAAACTACAATGGAATCCCTCACAAATAAGCAATATTTTTCTTATTTATAAAGTATCTTCATTGCTTTCAGAAGCAGTACATTTTATTTAATCTAGTAAGCGGTTAGACGGTAAGATAGTAACACATCTGATAAGTATCTGTATATGTAGGAGACATTTTATTTTAACATTCGTACACAGTAGAGAGTTTACCAAGATTATTACAAATTTTATGGTCTACATTCAAAATAAAATAAGAAGAGGGGGAAAAAAAAGCCAAAAGCACCACAAGGCCTATTGAATAAGACTATGAATTAAACAGAATGGGCCAACATTTACTATGCCTTGGCTCAATGAAAAAGAAATTCAGTGTACTGGGGTTGGTCTACATGTATTATTAAGTTCATCATATTGTACAGAGTAGCTCCTCTCAACGTATTGACCCCCAATGTGATGATTGATAACATATCACTAGACTCCCACCTCACATAGAAGACCTGGTTTAACACAGATAGGATTATTTTGAAATGCTCATCTGAGAGTATCTTTAACCCCTTAAGGACACGTGACATGTGTGACATGTCATGATTTCCTTTTATTCCAGAAGTTTGGTCCTTAAGGGGTTAAAGAACTCAGCTAAAATTAAAAGACAAGCAGACAAAAGTGTTAATTCCACCCAAACAACAGTAAATGTAGCTGTAAGTATCACTTTAAGACATGACGGTTTTGTGTTTTTTCAGAGGAGGCTGTAGAGGATTTTAATAGAAAGCCCTTAAATCTATAGGGACAGCCTCAGAGAATGCAATGCTAACAAAAAGTCAGAAGCTAGAAAGCCAATAGGCCATCTCCCATCATTCCAGATTATCGGAAAAGGAAGTATTTGATGATGACAACAAAGTGAGGAAATAAATGTCACTTTCAAATCCTTATTTGATTTTAACAAAAAAAAAATTAAAATAAAAAACATGAAAAAAATAAGTAAAGTAATTTTCTGATCTGACCACTGTTTGTACAAAAAACAAAAACATAGAAGGTGACAGCAGATTAGAACCATTCGGCCCATCTAGTCTTCCCAATTTTCTAAATACATTCATTAGTCCCTGGCCTTACCTTATAGTTAAGATAGCCTTATGCCTATCCCACGCATGTTTAAACTCTCTCACTGTGTTAACCTCTACCACTTCAGCTGGAAGGCTATTCCATGCGTCCACTACCCTCTCAGTAAAGTAATACTTCCTGATATTATTTTTAAACCTTTGCCCCTCTAATTTAAGACTATGTCCTCTTGTTGTGGTAGTTTTTCTTCTTTTAAATATAGTCTCCTCCTTTACTGTGTTGATTACCTTTATGTATTTAAATGTTTCTATCATATCCCCCCTGTCTCATCTTTCCTCCAAGCTATACATGTTAAGATCCTTTAACCTTTCCTGGTAAGTTTTATCCTGCAATACATGAACCAGTTTAGTAGCCCTTCTTTGAACTCTCTCTAAGGTATCAATATCCTTCTGAAGATACGGTCTCCAGTACTGTGTACAATACTCCAAGTGATGTCTCACCAGTGTTCTGTACAATGGCATGAGCACGTCCCTCTTTCTACTGCTAATACCTCTCCCTATACAACCAAGCATTCTGCTAGCATTTCCTGCTGCTCTATTACATTGTCTGCCTACCTTTAAGTCATCAGAAATAATCTCCCCTAAATCCCTTTCCTCAGATGTTGAGGTTAGGTCTCTGTTGTAGGATTTCACCAGTTTTTTTGCACTTTCAGAAAATGAGCTAATACTACAGGCAGTGGAAGGTTACTGACGCATAAAATACAAATTAACATTTCCCATCACTGTTGGTACAAGGGCTCCTGAGCAACGAATGTTACCAATAATCATCATTTTACCTGGTAAACAGCTTGCCCTGAGGGTAGATCAGCACTGGGCAAAGTATTCTGCTTAAGGGAGTCTTCCGAAGTCTTTGACTCACCAAAAAAGTGTTTCACATTGCCCAGATGTTCTTTTTGCTCCCTGTGTAAAAAGGAACACATTAACAAATCTATGTCCAGCCATTGCTCAAGCTAGCAATTCACTAATTACACAGTGCTCCTGGTTATGTATTTCAGGCCAGTCAGCCTGAAAGCAATTCCTTATTCCTTAGCATGTTCCTCCACCAAAATGCTGCTATCAGCCATTAGTTCTCTATGTGGTATGGTGCTATTATGAATGGTCAGAAGCCATGGCTCTAAAAGGGACATGCACAAAAGGAATGATATTAACTATGCAAGGCAAGCATTGTTAAGCTGCACAGTGCAAAAACACAAACCATGCCAGATTGATGAAGCAGTCAAGGCCACCAATATAAGTAAGCTATGCACCTGTCTGTGTCATTTTATAGGGAATGAGGTTTCATTCATTTACTCATTGCACTATCCAAACTGCTAAAGAAAATATACAAATACACTGTTCATGAAAAGTTAAATATACTGCTGCCTTTTCCCAGCTTGTCACTGGCATACCACAATTTGTGTGATGTTATTAATGTTAGGGCTTCGGTAACCAATTGCATCCTTGTCTGGAATCCATATTCATGGGGAGGTAAACATTGGATAAGATTATCTTTTAAGCCACACATTTGATGTGTGATTACACACGTTCTGTGGATGTTTCATAATAACTCAAGTTGTAACAGTGATCTGAGATTCTGTTTGAAGTGAAATTTACCATACAATCCTGAGCTTTAAAGCACCTGTTAGCATGCAGTGCCCACAGGATGACAGAGCTCCACTTACCTTAGCATTTTCAGTTCCTGGGCAGCCTTCAGGATAATTTCATGCTGTCTCTGACTCAGTGCCAAAACACCAGCAGCAGATGTTGCAGGCTCACTTTCTGTACTAGTCTCTGCAACAGACAATCTGGGTTGTCCATGATGGATGGATGGTACTGGTGCTACAGGTGGCATAGAAGGAAGGGAGTTCATCTCATCCACTGACCGGTCTTCACGTGGATACCACTGACCTTCCATGCGATCCCATTCCACCCTTTCAGGGGGAAAATTATTTCGACCTTCCTGCCATAAATCAGGATGTTCAGGGTATTCTCGAATCCTGAGCTCCCCACGCTCTCTAAAGTTTCTCTCTGCTATTACCTCTCTATCTTCCCGCCATCGGTCTTCCAAATATCTGTCAAGAGGTGGAAGTGGTGGTAAGGGAGAACGAGGACGGAGAGGAGATAGTGGATGGTGAGGAGAAACTGGTTGATAAGGAGGATAATTCCTATCTCGGCGAAGAAATTCCATGTCCTCTGGCATCCTGGAGTAGTCTCTATTACGGTCTAGTTCATACATATCATATGGTTGAAGTCCTCTTTCCATTTGCCTTTCAGGAAGTCTATCCCGCCATGGGTCCCGTCTAGTATCCAAGTCACGAGGCAGAGAAGGAACAAAGGAAGGAGAGTGGTGAAAAGGTAAACGGTCATCTCTAGAAATAGGGTCTAAAGGCTCCCTGATGTCTTGTTCTCTCCAATATCGCTCTCTTTCCCAGTTGTCAAGTCGCTCTCTCTCCAAAGCAAGATCTCTCCTCCTCACATCAAATGGGAGATTTAAAGGAAACCTCTCTTCCTCAGGGAATCTATCTCTTTGTAAGACCTCTCTTACAAAAGGTGCCTCATTTGGAAGATCTTCAAATGGAGGTCTCTCTTGACCCAAATGGCTTCTTGGGCCAGGACCTCTATTACGCAAAATTTCCAATACATCACGACTTCCTGGTATTGGAGGAGCTCTTTCACGAATCATTCCTCTTGCACGCCCTCTCCCTCTTTCTAATCGCCCCTCCATGTTTTCTGGCATGTGGCCATAACTGGACCAAGGCTCAGTACCGTGAACAGAGTCAATAATCAAAGGTTTTCCATGCTCCCTTGGCCCACCTACTCCTTGAGGAATTGGGGGACCTAATCTGTCCTGCCCAGAAAACCAAGCTCCTCCTCTTGCTGAATCTTGGTTAAGTTGAACATGTTCATTAGCTACCTGCTGAATATGTCCTTTATTAGCTTCCTGGTCAGCTGACTTAGCAAATGGTTTGCTTTCTTTCATGTCCCGGGTTGTTTGAAATGGTGCTTTGTTTGCCCCTTGAATAACAGGGTGATCATTTTTAGCTAGGGGCTGCACTGCAGTACTGCCTTTGACAGAGCTTGATGCGGAAACACTGCTCGCCTGTGATGGGCCTTTGTCTACAGCAACACTTTCCTTTGTACCCGGTGTCTTTATGCTTGCTCCAGGAGGAATCTTGCTAGCACTCTTGGATTGATTTTGAACATTCAACTCATTTGGTGCTACTATGCTAGCAGTAGACATTTTACTTTGTAATTCAGGAAGCACACTTGACATTTCTGACTTTTGCTCAGTAGTTGGCTGGGTACATGGAGGTAGACTACCAGCCTTATCATTTTCTTCAGGAGATACTGGGGTCTGTGGCTCTGCAGCCTTTGGAGGTACAGGTTCATTTGGCATATCTGTCTTCGACACAAGCTTTTGTGGTGACCCAATTTCAGCAGCTATAGATACCTGAAGTGATCCCTTTTTGTCAGACACAGATATTTTCTCCACCTCTGCTTTGAGGAGGGCAGAGACTTGTGAAGAATCAGATGCTTGTGAACCCCCTACTTCTGGACTTTTAGTCTGAATGATACCAGTCTTTGGGACTGCAGAGGACTGAGCAGAATCAGCCTTCGGAATTGCAGAGGCCTGAGCGGCTCCAGCCTTCTGAACTCCAGGGGCCTGAAGAGCACCAACCTTCGTAATTGTGGGGCTCTGAGTGGTGCCAGCCTTTGGAACTGTAAGGGTCTGAGCTGCATCTATCTTCAGGTCCACAAGAGCCTGATCAGGTCCTACCTTTGGACCTGCAGGGGCCTGAGTGGCACCAGACTTTGCCTGTTCATTTGATGCAACAGTGACATCTATTGTAGTAGCTGCAACTTGAGACTTCTGATTTACCTTCCGAAACTGACTTTGATAGCTTAATTTTACCCCAGTGTGCTCTGTCTCTTTGTTTGCAACCTGTGATGCACCTTTATTTACTTCCCCAACTATGCTATTACTGCTTTCAAGGAGACCACCAGGACCCTCCAAATTGCTCTCAAACGGACCACTATGCTGCTTCAATCTGTTCGCCACACTTAACCCAAGCTGCCCTTTTGATAGATTTAATTTGTCTCCATGTGACTCTGGTTGACCTATTTTGTTATTTTGTGCATCTCTGGCGCCCATCCACTGGGATGGTTCTCCTGCGGCTTTGATAAGACTGGGCGAATCATCATGTGGGAGATCATCGGGATTTTCCCATCTATCAAGAGGCACAAAGCCGGGGCCGCCAAACCTGTCACGCGGGGGGCCGTCGGGGCCGCCAAACCTGTCACGCGGGGGGCCGTCGGGGCCGCCAAACCTGTCACGCGGGGGAACGTCGGGGCCGCCAAACCTGTCACGCGGGGGAACGTCGGGGCCGCCAAACCTGTCACGCGGGGGAACGTCGGGGCCGCCAAACCTGTCACGCGGGGGAACGTCGGGGCCGCCAAACCTGTCACGCGGGGGACCGTCGGGGCCGCCAAACCTGTCACGCGGGGGACCGTCGGGGCCGCCAAACCTGTCACGCGGGGGACCGTCGGGGCCGCCAAACCTGTCACGCGGGGGACCGTCGGGGCCGCCAAACCTGTCACGCGGGGGACCGTCGGGGCCGCCAAACCTGTCACGCGGGGGACCGTCTGGTTCGCCAAACCTGTCACGCGGGGGACCGTCGGGGCCGCCAAACCTGTCACGCGGGGGACCGCCAAACCTGTCACGCGGGGGACCGTCGGGGCCGCCAAACCTGTCACGCGGGGGACCGTCGGGGCCGCCAAACCTGTCACGCGGGGGACCGTCGGGGCCGCCAAACCTGTCACGCGGGGGACCGTCGGGGCCGCCAAACCTGTCAAGCGGGGGACCGTCGGGGCCGCCAAACCTGTCAAGCGGGGGACCGTCTGGGCCGCCAAACCTGTCAAGCGGGGGACCGTCGGGGCCGCCAAACCTGTCAAGCGGGGGACCGTCGGGGCCGCCAAATCTGTCAAGCGGGGGGACGTCAGGGCCGCCAAATCTGTCAAGCGGGGGGACGTCAGGGCCGCCAAATCTGTCAAGCGGGGGGACGTCAGGGCCGCCAAATCTGTCAAGCGGGGGGACGTCAGGGCCGCCAAATCTGTCAAGCGGGGGGACGTCAGGGCCGCCAAATCTGTCAAGCGGGGGGCCGCCAAACCTGTCACGCGGGGGGCCGTCTGGGCCGCCAAACCTGTCACGAGGGGGGCCGCCAAATCTGTCACGCGGGGGGCCGTCAAACCTGTCACGCGGGGGGCCGTCGGGGCCGCCAAACCGCTCATGCGGGGGGCCGTCAAACCGGTCACGTGGAGGACCACCAAATCTTTCCCATGGAGGATCATTTGGGCCTCCAAATCGGTCCCTCACAGGCCAATGTGGGCCACCAAATTTGTCCTGAGGGGTGCCACCAAACCTATTCCGAGGAGGCCAGCCACGATCACCAAATCGGTTTTTTAGTGGACCACCAAATCTGTCTTGTGGGGGTCCATCAGAGCCACCCATCCTTTCCCATGGAGGCACATCAAATCTATCAAGCGTGGACTCATCGGAACCACCAAACCTCTCTAGAAGTGGCCCCTCTGGGCCATCAAATCTGTCTTCCATAGGCTCATCATGATCACCAAACCGGTCTCGTGTGGGACTGCCAAACCTGTCCCAAGTGGATCTATCAGGGGCACTAAACGAGTCCTGAGGAAGCTCATCAGTACATTCCATCCTCAATCCGATGTCAAATCGGTCTTGTGGAAGCACATCAGGGTCATGAAGCCTTACATGGGGGGGCCCGCCGGGGCCTCCCATCCTCTCATGGGGGGTCCCGCCGGGACCTCCCATCCTCTCATGGGGGGGCCCGCCCGGACCTCCCATCCTCTCATGGGGGGGCCCGCCCGGACCTCCCATCCTCTCATGGGGGGGCCCGCCCGGACCTCCCATCCTCTCATGGGGGGGCCCGCCCGGACCTCCCATCCTCTCATGGGGGGGCCCGCCCGGACCTCCCATCCTCTCATGGGGCGGTCCGCCCGGACCTCCCATCCTCTCATGTGGCGGTCCGCCCGGACCTCCCATCCTCTCATGTGGCGGTCCGCCCGGACCTCCCATCCTCTCATGTGGCGGTCCGCCCGGACCTCCCATCCTCTCATGTGGCGGTCCGCCCGGACCTCCCATCCTCTCATGTGGCGGTCCGCCCGGACCTCCCATCCTCTCATGTGGCGGTCCGCCCGGACCTCCCATCCTCTCATGTGGCGGTCCGCCCGGACCTCCCATCCTCTCATGTGGCGGTCCGCCCGGACCTCCCATCCTCTCATGTGGCGGTCCGCCCGGACCTCCCATCCTCTCATGTGGCGGTCCGCCCGGACCTCCCATCCTCTCATGTGGCGGTCCGCCCGGACCTCCCATCCTCTCATGTGGCGGTCCGCCCGGACCTCCCATCCTCTCATGTGGCGGTCCGCCCGGACCTCCCATCCTCTCATGTGGCGGTCCGCCCGGACCTCCCATCCTCTCATGTGGCGGTCCGCCCGGACCTCCCATCCTCTCATGTGGCGGTCCGCCCGGACCTCCCATCCTCTCATGTGGCGGTCCGCCCGGACCTCCCATCCTCTCATGTGGCGGTCCGCCCGGACCTCCCATCCTCTCATGTGGCGGTCCGCCCGGACCTCCCATCCTCTCATGTGGCGGTCCGCCGGGACCTCCCATCCTTTCCTGGGGGGGTCCGCCGGGACCTCCCATCCTTTCCTGGGGGGGTCCGCCGGGACCTCCCATCCTTTCCTGGGGGGGTCCGCCGGGACCTCCCATCCTTTCCTGGGGGGGTCCGCCGGGACCTCCCATCCTTTCCTGGGGGGGTCCGCCGGGACCTCCCATCCTTTCCTGGGGGGGTCCGCCGGGACCTCCCATCCTTTCCTGGGGGGATCGACTTGAGTCTACAATTTTGTCTGGTGGATGCCCGCCATGGCCACCAATCCTGTCCAGAGGTGGCCCATTATTTTTTTCCTGCAGGAGCATACTTGGACCTGCAATTCTGTCCAGAGATGGCCCGCCAAACTTTTCATGAGGGGGCATGTCAGGCCCTCCAAACCTACCATGAGGTGTTCCTTCAAACTTCTCAATGCTACCAGAACCCCACTTATGACTAGCTTCAGTACGACCCCACATGTTACTTGCTGATCCACCCCAGCTGGCACTGGGAGGTACAGCAGGGGCACTCCAGTTCTGAGTAGTGGTCTTAGGATCACCATATGAAAGCTCATGAGGACTACTCGTTTTTTTATGCAAAGCTACATTAGTATCTGTCAACCTATTAGGTAAGGAACCCTTTGCATCATCAAAAGAGGGATCAGATGCACTAGCTTTAGGTGCCTGACTTGTGCCAGACATGTGACTTTGAGGTTGGTCATTCAAGCTTGCTCCCTCAGTACGGTCTTCAGATCCACCCCACTTAGTAGAAAGGGAATTATCTTGCGGATCACACCTATCTTTTAGAGATCGTTCACGACCACCCCAGCTACCCTCCAAAGATTGGCTAGGTTTTTCTTGTGGTCCACTTGGAATGTTTGATGGTCTATCCCACCTGCCACTACGGACACCCTGCTGCATGCCCATCCTTTCTTGCCCGTGTAGTGAAGGACCTAACTTCTTATCCCATGTTTGTTCTGAACATTTCCCTGACCTTTCCAAATTACCCTTTAGATGAGGCTCAGCCTGATCCCACCTACGCAGACCAGAACCATCTGAAGCTCTCTCCAAAGTAGTGCTCAAGCTGGAAGAATCTTTACCAGTTGCAGCAGACTGAGCCGCATTGTCATCGCTCTCTTTCTCAGATTCTTCCCCTAGCGATAGTCCAGGTATTTGATCAACATTATCTTTGTCATTTAGTGCTTTCACGTTTCCAGGGGCAAAACATTTGGATGCCTGATTAACCACAGATGGTGGTGCTGACATATCAGAACTGTCTGATTTCATCCAACTGGACTCAGGAACTTGTCCCAAGTTATTTGCAGTGCTTGGGCCCTGGCTGGATCGAACATCAGTACTTTGCGATTTGGGTTCAAGATTTGGAATGCTGGAGGCCTGACACCCAAAAGCTTTCCCATCAAATGTTGGACGAGGATCACGGAAACCTTGCGCTCCTGAGTTAGGCGTTTCAACTCTTTGTGATGAAAATCCATGGCCTTGGGAAGAAAATCTGCAATAAAACAAAATATATATCTAATGTATCAAATATTAATACGAATAAACAACATTTATGAATTAGGGACATCAATTTTATCTACTGCTAGACAAATATTAAAGGGACACTCCCTTTAGCTGGACAATCACTAAACTTAAAGTAACGGTTATACACAAACTCTATATTTAAAATTTTTAAAAATAAAGTTTTTGAAAACCATTTCCAACCCCCCAACAGACCCTATTTTAAAGTTTCATTAATGCAGAGAGTAGAATTGTGACAACTCCTGTTCAATTAAGTCTCCCTGAACAGAAGTTGCATTGTAGCAAGAAAATGATGGTGGTGCATGGAGAGGCAAGTATATAACCCATTATCTGCTCCCCTTTCTGCAACAATGTGGCTTTAAATAGTGCTACAGATTTCAAATATGTTATGATATTATGTGGCAAGATTCTACTTTGTAGCACAAGTTTATAGAAGTATATGGGGACTGTACAGAGTAAAGAATGCACAAGCAGCTTACACCCTAAATGGTAGTGAATTAGGGTTAACACAATAGAAAGATTACAGACAACACACTAGGCAACTATGTGCAATGTCAATAAGTAGTTGCCAAGGCCAGTAAGGTTTTGTCATGTATAAATAAGGGCATAAATTCTTTACATATCAATTGTAGGATCACACCTTGAGTATGCTTTGCAATTTTGGGCACCTGTTCTAAAGAAGGATATCATGTCACTAGAAAAAGTGCAAAGACGAGCTACATAATTAAAGGAAAGGAACATTTTAGTTATGAAGAAAGGTTAAATTTAGATCGGTTTAGTTTGGAAAAACGGCGCCTCAGAAGGCATACGATAGCATTATACAAATGTATTTAGAGCCAATACAAACCATTGACTGAAAATATTTTCATAAATATGACTATACATAAAGTCACACGTTTATACTTGAATAAAAGAGATTTAGTCTAAGGCAAAGGAAAGGTTTTTTGTTTTTACCGTAAGAACAATAAGGATGTGGAATTCTCTGCCTGACGAGGTGGTTTTATCAGAGTCTGTACAGTTGTTTAAATAGCTACTGACTGAATACTTGCAAAATATAATTTTTAGTGAGGTCATAACTTCTTGATCCAAGGAGAAATTTAACTGCTATTCTGGGGTCAACAAGTAGTTTTTTTTATAATTTGTTGCAAAGAGATTTAAACAGGTTTTAAACTTGATGGGCAGATGTGTCTTTTCAGCCTATGTAACTATCTGTAGTGACTTTGTATATAGGATTAAGAGTTTATTTTAATTTTAGGATTAATAGGGAAATCTAAAAAACACTTATTTTTGTCTTTTAGGTATAATTCTCTTTACCCATTTTATGGTAAAATTGTATATATTGAGCAATCACTCTAATTTTAAGTTCTTGCAGTGCTGAACTTTTTATTTACATTTCTTTACGACAATATCAAGCTTGACATTCACTGGGTACATATGCAAATGTTGACAAGTCACTCAGTTTCTTTAACACAAATATTTAGTGTTTCTGTCCTGTCCACCACTGCCATTAAAATTAAATGAAAGCACTGAATCAACGCTATTCTACAGGGGCTTCTGTGTCACATGCTTAAATGGACATTATAGTTACCAGAAGCCCAACTGATTCATATAGTGGTTCTGGTGTCTATAGCATGCAAAGTAAACATTGTCTTTTCAGAGAAAGACCAGGTTTACATTGCTGGCTAGTATCACCTCTACTGGCTGTCACTCCGTTATCTAGTTCAGTGTAGCAATGTGTGCAGAACCTACGTTCAGCTTCTCCAGAACACTCCCCATAGAGATGCATTGATTCAATGCATCTCTATGAGAAGATGTTGATGGATGTTTTCCTATAGGAAAGCATTGGATTGGCTGAGATCATCAAGAATGATCTCATCCATGGAGGCGGGGACAGCCACGGCAAGAAATAAGTGTTGGTGGAGAAAAGGTAAATAAACTACCTTTTAACTCCAAAGGGGCAAGTCACCTAAAAATGTAATCCAGCACTATAGATATAGTAATACATGTTTGTTTTCCTAGCTATATGTATTCATTTAATTTTACTTTGTCAGTGCTGCAGACACACCTCTAGTGACTGTACACAACTTCTCTTTACTTTTTCCATGTTTGGTGTACATTTCAATTCTTAATCACTTTTCATGGGATGCACTGCACATATTTTTATCTGGATAGGATGAATACATTAAAAACTAAAATAACCACCTTAGGAGTTTTCCTTTAGACTTTCAACAAAACCTATTAATGCATATCAACTACCGTGCAAAGAAATGATCAATAAATATAAACCATGATTCAAGAGCCTTACCTGGGTCCTCCTGGTCCTAAAAATTGCATTGAGTTAATAAGCTGATGGGGAGGAGGAGGAATGGCCTCAGATTGTCCAGCTGACTTGTTATGATCATTAGGTTTCTGATTGTTCACTTCTGCAGTAGGGAGGACTGAAGAAAAATCCGGGACAGTCTTGGCTGGATCAGTCATGTGAAATGGTGGATAAGTCATATTTTGGGATTGCGGTGTCTGAGCAGAAGGGATAGGTGGCAAGTACTGTCCAAATTGAGTCAAGTATGTGCTTGTGGAAATGGGCGGATTGGCTGGCATGTGTTCTGGCAGATAGGAAGTTGATGAGGCAGATGTAATATAGCTGAAAGTATCCAACTGAGGAGGAGGGGCAGGTGGATAGTGTATATTAGCTGGAGGCATAGGAGGGGGGCCGGGGTCAGACACAGTGGATAAAGAAGAAGAAATAGTAGTGGATGTATTTACGGACACAGGATAGGAATAGGTTGAAACTGAAGTTGGTGGTTCAGTACAAGCGGCACATGTGACAGGTGGCAGAGGAGGCGGTGGAAGCTCAGAATATGAATCAGACGGTGGTGGGGGAGGAGGAGCTTGATCAAGTGTTATGGAGTTATCTGGAGGAAGAGGAGGAGCCTCTGAAAAAGTAGCTGTGGTCACAGGCGGTGGTGGTGGGGGCGGTGGAGGTGGTTGTTCAGAATACGAGCTAGCAGTTACTGGAGGTAATGGGGGAGGCACTTCAGTAAAAGGAGTGGCTGTAACTGGCGGGGCGACTGAATATAGTGAGGTATCTGCTGTAAAAGGTGTGGGTATGGTCATTGCTGTTGGCAGAGATGGTTGAACTGGCGGAGGGATAAGCTGAGGGTATGCTGGATATGGCGGGATCATTGGAACCCCTCCCAAGTAGTGACTGCCTCCATACTGCTGCTTCATACTTTTCAAAGACGAAATTCTTTCCTTATAGTAAGATCTGGTGGTTTTCATTTGTGTATGCCATGACTTCCACTGCAATTGGTACTCCTGCATGTTGTCCTTGTGAGGATACGTCTGAAGTAATTCCTGCCACTTCTTGAACTGGGTCTCCCATTCCTGCTGCAGGGACTGGAACTGCTTATATTGCATTTCAAAGTTTTGCAGTTGGACATCCACAGACATAGCCTGAACAAAAAAAACAAACACTGTCAATACAAAATAATCTTACAGCAAGCACAGATCGCCTTACAGCAAATCGCAGTGACTCACCGCAAGGTGTGGTGGCTGCTGGGTAATCTGTTGGTAGCGCTGCAGAAGCTGCTGTAAAGCGGCATTCTTCTGCATTATTCCTTGGTACTGAAAACCCAGTCTGTGTTGTTCATGTTGCTGCCAGTGAGCTGCAGCCTCTTGTAGAGTTTTCAGCCTCTGCGCCTGTTCGGGATCCTCAGGTGGATTAATGTTTGGCTAGATGGAGAAGGGAAATCATATTGTATCATAATGAAACAGTATATGAAGCAGTTTTATGGCTCTATTGACACGCAAGCAAGAAAACGATTTTACATTTCTTAAACAAAACACTTACCGTATATACTCGAGTATAAGCCGACCCGAATATAAGCCGAGGCCCCTAATTTTACCCCAAAAAACTGGGAAAACTTATTGACTCGAGCATAAGACTAGGGTGGAAAATGCAGCAGCTACTGGTAAATTTCTAAATAAAATTAGATCCTAAAAAAGTTATATTAACTGAATATTTATTTACAGTGTGTGTATATAATGAATGCAGTGTGTGTGTGTATGAATGCTGTGTGTGTATGCAGTGTGTGTATGAATGCAGTGTGTATATAATGAATGGAGTGCAGTGCGTGTATATGAGTGCAGTGCGTGTATGAGTGCAGTGCGTATGCAGTGTGTATATAACGAATGCAGTGCAGTGTGTGTATATGAGTGCAGTGTGTGAGTGCAGTGTGTATATAATGAATGCAGTGTGTATGTATGAGTGCAGTGTGTATGTATGAATGCAGTGCAGTGTGTGTATGAGTGCAGTGTGTATATAATGAATGCAGTGCAGTGTGTGTATGAGTGCAGTGTGTATATAATGAATGCAGTGCAGTGTGTGTATGAGTGCAGTGTGTATATAATGAATGCAGTGTAGTGTGTGTATGAGTGCAGTGTGTATATAATGAATGCAGTGTGTGTATGAGTGTATGTATGAATGCAGTGTGTATGCAGTGTGTGTATGAATGCAGTGTGTATATAATGAATTGAGTGCAGTGTGTGTATGAGTGCAGTGTGTGTATGAGTGCAGTGTGTGTATGAGTGCAGTGTGTGTATGAGTGCAGTGTGTGTATGAGTGCAGTGTGTGTATGAGTGCAGTGTGTGTATGAGTGCAGTGTGTGTATGAGTGCAGTGTGTGTATGTATGCAGTGTGTGTATATAATGAATGCAGTGCAGTGTGTGTATGAATGCAGTGTGTGTGAGTGCAGAGCATTGGTGGGGGTGGGCATTTTATTAATTATTATTATTTAATTATTATTGTAATATATATTTTTTTTAATGTTGTTATTTTTTTTTTTTTTTTCGTCCCCCCTCCCTGCTTGTTAGCTGGCCAGGGAGGGGGGCTCTCACTCCCTGGTGGTCCAGTGGATGGGCTGTAGGAGGGGGGCTGTCAGGAAGCTGTAACTTACCTTCACCGCAGCTCCTGTCAGCTCCCTTCTCTCTCCTCCGTCCGTGCAGCTCCCAGGTCAGCTTCCTCAGCAACTCTCGCGGCCGCGCGGAGCGTTGCCACGGTAACCCGTGGCAACGCTCTGAACCCGCGGCTCTCGCGAGAGTTGCAGAGGAAGCTGACCTGGGAGCTGCACGGACGGAGGAGAGAGAAGGGGGGTGACAGGAGCTGCGGTGAAGGTAAGTTACAGCTTCCTGACAGCCCCCGGTCCTTGTCTGTATTATGGCAATGAAAATTGCCATAATACAGACAACTGACTCGAGTATAAGACGAGTGAGTGTTTTTCAGCACAAAAAATGTGCTGAAAAACTTGTCTTATACTCGAGTATATACGGTATGTTTCTAAACCATTGAAGACAAAGGACCACTATATAGTGCCAGGAAAACAAACTTGTTTTCCTGGCACTATAGTGCCCTGAGGGTACCCCCACCCTCAGAGTCCCACTCCCGCCGGGCTGAAGGGGGAGGAAGGGGGTTAAACACTCACCTTTCTCCAGCGCATTTAGCAAGCCCATATCCAATTGAGAATGCTTTCCTATGGACGCTGGTGTCTTCTCACTGTGAAAATCACAGTGAGAAACGCTGAAGCGCCTCTAGAGGCTGTCAATGAGACAGCCACAAGAGGCTGGATTAACCCATTTGTAAACATAGCAGTTTCTCTGAAACTGCTATGTTTAAAGCAGGCAGTGTTAATCTGAGATGGACCTGGCACCCAGACCACTTCATTGAGCTGAAGTGGTCTGGGTGCCTATAGTGGTCTTTTAATAATAATTTTTTAAAACATAAGGGTGCACAAAATAAAAATATATATTTTCATTTAAAATATTTATTTTCATTAATACTACAGGTACAATCCAAAACTCTGTTCACCTCAAAGAACGGGAATAGGTAAAGTTGCACAAGGAAAATATGATGATTCGATCGAGGAACACTGAAGCGAATGACAGATTGCAGTAATATCACTAACTAGAAATGTAGTGAAATACTTCAACTGATCAACAATAAAGAGAGTGAGTTCAGAAAACATACACTTCAATGAAAGGAAAAGAAAACACATGTGCACATCCTTTTTTCCATCTTAATAAAAAAAAAAAAAATCATCAGCAGCTCATAGATTGCATAAGTACTTATAGCTTTAGAGACTTTAAATTGGTGCTTGTTTTTTCCGTTTATAATGCTAGAGTTGTAAGTGGTTCACAAACATTTTAGGTTCAAGGCACCCTTAATATTTTTCCAAGGCGCCCCACGTCAAACAATGTTTTAGGTAATATATAACGCTGCGGTATATACTGGGCCCCTGTTCATCAAAAATGTTAACCGGTCAGGAGCGGATCTAGAAACTAATCTTTGGAGGGGCACTGGTAGATTATTTAAATCAACAACCTAGGCACAATAACCATTACACTCTGTGGGGCTGCGTTCTATCGGGGGCGCGGGGCTGCGTTCTATCGGGGGCGCGGGGCTGCGTTCTATCGGGGGCGCGGGGCTGCGTTCTATCGGGGGCGCGGGGCTGCGTTCTATCGGGGGCGCGGGGCTGCGTTCTATCGGGGGCGCGGGGCTGCGTTCTATCGGGGGCGCGGGGATGCGTTCTATCGGGGGCGCGGGGATGCGTTCTATCGGGGGCGCGGGGATGCGTTCTATCGGGGGCGCGGGGGCGCGTTCTATCGGGGGCGCGTTCTATCGGGGGCGCGTTCTATCGGGGGCGCGGGGATGCGTTCTATCGGGGGCGCGTTCTATCGGGGGCGCGGGGATGCGTTCTATCGGGGGCGCGGGGATGCGTTCTATCGGGGGCGCGGGGATGCGTTCTATCGGGGGCGCGGGGATGCGTTCTATCGGGGGCGCTGGGATGCGTTCTATCGGGGGCGCGGGGATGCGTTCTATCGGGGGCGCGGGGATGCGTTCTATCGGGGGCGCGGGGATGCGTTCTATCGGGGGCGCGGGGATGCGTTCTATCGGGGGCGCGGGGATGCGTTCTATCGGGGGCGCGGGGATGCGTTCTATCGGGGGCGCGGGGATGCGTTCTATCGGGGGGGCGGGGATGCGTTCTATCGGGGGGGCGGGGATGCGTTCTATCGGGGGGGCGGGGATGCGTTCTATCGGGGGGGCGGGGATGCGTTCTATCGGGGGGGCGGGGATGCGTTCTATCGGGGGGCGGGGATGCGTTCTATCGGGGGCGCGGGGATGCGTTCTATCGGGGGCGCGGGGATGCGTTCTATCGGGGGCGCGGGGATGCGTTCTATCGGGGGCGCGGGGATGCGTTCTATCGGGGGCGCGGGGATGCGTTCTATCGGGGGCGCGGGGATGCGTTCTATCGGGGGCGCGGGGATGCGTTCTATCGGGGGCGCGGGGATGCGTTCTATCGGGGGCGCGGGGATGCGTTCTATCGGGGGCGCGGGGATGCGTTCTATCGGGGGCGCGGGGATGCGTTCTATCGGGGGCGCGGGGATGCGTTCTATCGGGGGCGCGGGGATGCGTTCTATCGGGGGCGCGGGGATGCGTTCTATCGGGGGCGCGGGGATACATTATATTGGGGTGGACCCCATTATATGCACCCCATTATATTGGGGTGCAGGGATACATAATATTGGGGTGCATTATATTGGGGTGCAGGGATACATTATATTGGGGTGCAGGGATACATTATATTGGGGTGCAGGGATACATTATATTGGGGTGCACCATATTATATTGGGGTGCACCATATTATATTGGGGTGCACCATATTATATTGGGGTGCAGGGATACATTATATTGGGGTGCAGGGATACATTATATTGGGGTGCATTATATTGGGGAGCAGGGATACATTATATTGGGGTGCACCATATTATATAGGGGTGCACCATATTATATAGGGATGCACCATATTATATAGGGATGCACCATATTATATAGGGATGCACCATATTATATAGGGGTGCACCATATTATATAGGGGTGCACCATATTATATAGGGGTGCAGGGGTACATTATATTGGGGTGCAGGGATACATTATATTAGGTGCAGGGATACATTATATTGGGGTGCAGGGATACATTATATTGGGGTGCAGGGATACATTATATTGGGGTGCAGGGATACATTATATTGGGGTGCAGGGATACATTATATTGGGGTGCAGGGATACATTATATTGGGGTGCAGGGATACATTATATTGGGGTGCAGGGATACATTATATTGGGGTGCATCATATTGGGGTGCATTATACTGCGTTCTCTTACCTCCGATGCTGCCTGGGTTGATGCCGGTTGCTGGGGATCCTCCGGGGCGGGCGGGGGAGGTGGAGGGGGGGGCTGGCTGGGAGGGGGTGCCGGTTCCGGGGGCTGGGCGGGAGGCTCCGGGGGCGGGGGGAGCTGGGGATCCGGGGGAGGGTAGGTGGGGTAGACGGGCGGTCCGTAGGGCGGGGGAGGGTAGTTGTAGTACGGCCGGGGGGGTAGGGCGGCCGGGGGGGCCCCCGGGGGAGCTCCCGGTAACACGCTCTCGAGCTGCCGCTGGTGCATGCGCTGGAGCTGCTCGAGCTGGGCCCGGTGCTGGTCCCGGAAGCTCTCGAAGGCGCTGGGGGGCGCGGGAGCGGTGTCTGGAGCCGGCGCGGGCGGGGGGGCGGCAGGCGGGGTGGGGAACGAGCCATAGCGGCCCCAGACCGGATACATGGCGGCAAATCCTCTCAGTGTCCTCTCTCCGCCGCGAGCTCCGAGCAACTCGCACCACGTGACTCCGCCCGCCAATCACAGCTCGGGGGGAGGGGCCGAGCGTGACGTCAACGGCCGCCATCTTAGCAATGCCGAGAGTTAGCCAGAGGGGGCGCGCGAGAGAGAACCCTCACCCCATTCACTAACCCAGAGAGAGAACCCTCACCCTATTCACTAACCCAGAGAGAGAACCCTCACCCTATTCACTAACCCAGGGAGAGAACCCTCACCCCATTCACTAACCCAGAGAGAGAACCCTCACCCTATTCACTAACCCAGAGAGAGAACCCTCACCCCATTCACTAACCCAGCGAGAACCCTCACCCTATTCACTAACCCAGAGAGAGAACCCTCACCCTATTCACTAACCCAGAGAGAGAACCCTCACCCCATTCACTAACCCAGAGAGAGAACCCTCACCCTATTCACTAACCCAGAGAGAGAACCCTCACCCCATTCACTAACCCAGAGAGAGAACCCTCACCCTATTCACTAACCCAGAGAGAGAACCCTCACCCTATTCACTAACCCAGGGAGAGAACCCTCACCCCATTCACTAACCCAGAGAGAGAACCCTCACCCCATTCACTAACCCAGAGAGAGAACCCTCACCCTATTCACTAACCCAGAGAGAGAACCCTCACCCCATTCACTAACCCAGCGAGAACCCTCACCCTATTCACTAACCCAGAGAGAGAACCCTCACCCCATTCACTAACCCAGAGAGAGAACCCTCACCCTATTCACTAACCCAGAGAGAAAACCCTCACCCTATTCACTAACCCAGGGAGAGAACCCTCACCCCATTCACTAACCCAGCGAGAACCCTCACCCCATTCACTAACCCAGCGAGAACCCTCACCCCATTCACTAACCCAGAGAGAGAACCCTCACCCCATTCACTAACCCAGCGAGAACCCTCACCCTATTCACTAACCCAGCGAGAACCCTCACCCTATTCACTAACCCAGAGAGAGAACCCTCACCCCATTCACTAACCCAGAGAGAGAACCCTCACCCCATTCACTAACCCAGAGAGAGAACCCTCTCCCCATTCACTAACCCAGCGAGAGAACCCTCACCCTATTCACTAACCCAGAGAGAGAACCCTCTCCCCATTCACTAACCCAGAGAGAGAACCCTCTCCCCATTCACTAACCCAGCGAGAGAACCCTCACCCTATTCACTAACCCAGAGAGAGAACCCTCACCCTATTCACTAACCCAGAGAGAGAACCCTCTCCCCATTCACTAACCCAGCGAGAGAACCCTCACCCTATTCACTAACCCAGAGAGAGAACCCTCACCCTATTCACTAACCCAGCGAGAGAACCCTCACCCTATTCACTAACCCAGAGAGAGAACCCTCTCCCCATTCACTAACCCAGAGAGAAAACCCTCACCCTATTCACTAACCCAGGGAGAGAACCCTCACCCTATTCACTAACCCAGCGAGAGAGAACCCTCACCCCATTCACTAACCCAGAGAGAGAACCCTCACCCTATTCACTAACCCAGAGAGAAAACCCTCACCCCATTCACTAACCCAGCGAGAACCCTCACCCTATTCACTAACCCAGAGAGAGAACCCTCACCCTATTCACTAACCCAGAGAGAAAACCCTCACCCCATTCACTAACCCAGAGAGAGAACCCTCACCCCATTCACTAACCCAGAGAGAGAACCCTCACCCTATTCACTAACCCAGAGAGAGAACCCTCACCCTATTCACTAACCCAGAGAGAGAACCCTCACCCCATTCACTAACCCAGCGAATACCCTCACCCCATTCACTAACCCAGAGAGAGAACCCTCACCCTATTCACTAACCCAGAGAGAAAACCCTCACCCTATTCACTAACCCAGAGAGAAAACCCTCACCCCATTCACTAACCCAGCGAGAACCCTCACCCTATTCACTAACCCAGAGAGAGAACCCTCACCCTATTCACTAACCCAGAGAGAAAACCCTCACCCTATTCACTAACCCAGAGAGAAAACCCTCACCCTATTCACTAACCCAGAGAGAAAACCCTCACCCCATTCACTAACCCAGAGAGAGAACCCTCACCCTATTCACTAACCCAGAGAGAAAACCATCACCCTATTCACTAACCCAGCGAGAACCCTCACCCCATTCACTAACCCATAGAGAGAACCCTCACCCCATTCACTAACCCAGAGAGAGAACCCTCACCCTATTCACTAACCCAGAGAGAGAACCCTCACCCTATTCACTAACCCAGAGAGAGAACACTCACCCCATTCACTAACCCAGAGAGAGAACCCTCACCCTATTCACTAACCCAGAGAGAGAACCCTCACCCCATTCACTAACCCAGCGAGAACCCTCACCCTATTCACTAACCCAGCGAGAACCCTCACCCTATTCACTAACCCAGAGAGAGAACCCTCACCCTATTCACTAACCCAGCGAGAGAACCCTCACCCCATTCACTAACCCAGCGAGAACCCTCACCCTATTCACTAACCCAGCGAGAACCCTCACCCTATTCACTAACCCAGAGAGAGAACCCTCACCCCATTCACTAACCCAGAGAGAGAACCCTCACCCTATTCACTAACCCAGCGAGAACCCTCACCCTATTTACTAACCCAGAGAGAGAACCCTCACCCTATTCACTAACCCAGAGAGAGAACCCTCACCCCATTCACTAACCCAGAGAGAGAACCCTCACCCCATTCACTAACCCAGAGAGAGAACCCTCACCCTATTCACTAACCCAGAGAAAGAACCCTCACCCCATTCACTAACCCAGCGAGAACCCTCACCCTATTCACTAACCCAGCGAGAACCCTCACCCTATTCACTAACCCAGAGAGAGAACCCTCACCCCATTCACTAACCCAGAGAGAGAACCCTCACCCTATTCACTAACCCAGCGAGAGAACCCTCACCCCATTCACTAACCCAGCGAGAACCCTCACCCTATTCACTAACCCAGCGAGAACCCTCACCCTATTCACTAACCCAGAGAGAGAACCCTCACCCCATTCACTAACCCAGAGAGAGAACCCTCACCCTATTCACTAACCCAGCGAGAACCCTCACCCTATTTACTAACCCAGAGAGAGAACCCTCACCCCATTCACTAACCCAGAGAGAGAACCCTCACCCCATTCACTAACCCAGAGAGAAAACCCTCACCCTATTCACTAACCCAGAGAGAGAACCCTCACCCTATTCACTAACCCAGCGAGAACCCTCACCCCATTCACTAACCCAGAGAGAGAACCCTCACCCCATTCACTAACCCAGAGAGAGAACCCTCACCCCATTCACTAACCCAGAGAGAGAACCCTCACCCTATTTACTAACCCAGAGAGAGAACCCTCACCCCATTCACTAACCCAGAGAGAGAACCCTCACCCCATTCACTAACCCAGAGAGAAAACCCTCACCCTATTCACTAACCCAGAGAGAGAACCCTCACCCTATTCACTAACCCAGCGAGAACCCTCACCCCATTCACTAACCCAGAGAGAGAACCCTCACCCCATTCACTAACCCAGAGAGAGAACCCTCACCCCATTCACTAACCCAGAGAGAGAACCCTCACCCTATTCACTAACCCAGAGAGAGAACCCTCACCCTATTCACTAACCCAGAGAGAAAACCCTCACCCTATTCACTAACCCAGAGAGAGAACCCTCACCCTATTCACTAACCCAGAGAGAGAACCCTCACCCCATTCACTAACCCAGCGAGAACCCTCACCCTATTCACTAACCCAGCGAGAACCCTCACCCTATTCACTAACCCAGAGTGAGAACCCTCACCCCATTCACTAACCCAGAGAGAGAACCCTCACCCTATTCACTAACCCAGAGAGAGAACCCTCACCCCATTCACTAACCCAGAGAGAGAACCCTCACCCTATTCACTAACCCAGAGAGAGAACCCTCACCCTATTCACTAACCCAGAGAGAGAACCCTCACCCCATTCACTAACCCAGAGAGAGAACCCTCACCCCATTCACTAACCCAGAGAGAGAACCCTCACCCTATTCACTAACCCAGCGAGAGAACCCTCACCCCATTCACTAACCCAGCGAGAACCCTCACCCTATTCACTAACCCAGCGAGAACCCTCACCCTATTCACTAACCCAGAGTGAGAACCCTCACCCCATTCACTAACCCAGAGAGAGAACCCTCACCCTATTCACTAACCCAGAGAGAGAACCCTCTCCCCATTCACTAACCCAGAGAGAGAACCCTCACCCTATTCACTAACCCAGAGAGAGAACCCTCACCCTATTCACTAACCCAGCGAGAGAACCCTCACCCCATTCACTAACCCAGCGAGAACCCTCACCCTATTCACTACCCCAGCGAGAACCCTCACCCTATTCACTAACCCAGAGAGAGAACCCTCACCCCATTCACTAACCCAGAGAGAGAACCCTCACCCTATTCACTAACCCAGCGAGAATCCTCACCCTATTTACTAACCCAGAGAGAGAACCCTCACCCCATTCACTAACCCAGCGAGAGAACCCTCACCCTATTCACTAACCCAGAGAGAGAACCCTCACCCTATTCACTAACCCAGCGAGAGAACCCTCACCCTATTCACTAACCCAGAGAGAGAACCCTCTCCCCATTCACTAACCCAGAGAGAAAACCCTCACCCTATTCACTAACCCAGGGAGAGAACCCTCACCCTATTCACTAACCCAGCGAGAGAGAACCCTCACCCCATTCACTAACCCAGAGAGAGAACCCTCACCCTATTCACTAACCCAGAGAGAAAACCCTCACCCCATTCACTAACCCAGCGAGAACCCTCACCCTATTCACTAACCCAGAGAGAGAACCCTCACCCTATTCACTAACCCAGAGAGAAAACCCTCACCCCATTCACTAACCCAGAGAGAGAACCCTCACCCCATTCACTAACCCAGAGAGAAAACCCTCACCCTATTCACTAACCCAGAGAGAGAACCCTCACCCTATTCACTAACCCAGCGAGAACCCTCACCCCATTCACTAACCCAGAGAGAGAACCCTCACCCCATTCACTAACCCAGAGAGAGAACCCTCACCCTATTCACTAACCCAGAGAGAAAACCCTCACCCTATTCACTAACCCAGAGAGAAAACCCTCACCCCATTCACTAACCCAGCGAGAACCCTCACCCTATTCACTAACCCAGAGAGAGAACCCTCACCCTATTCACTAACCCAGAGAGAAAACCCTCACCCTATTCACTAACCCAGAGAGAAAACCCTCACCCTATTCACTAACCCAGAGAGAGAACCCTCACCCCATTCACTAACCCAGAGAGAGAACCCTCACCCTATTCACTAACCCAGAGAGAAAACCCTCACCCTATTCACTAACCCAGAGAGAGAACCCTCACCCTATTCACTAACCCAGAGAGAGAACCCTCACCCCATTCACTAACCCAGAGAGAGAACCCTCACCCTATTCACTAACCCAGAGAGAGAACCCTCACCCTATTCACTAACCCAGAGAGAGAACCCTCACCCCATTCACTAACCCAGAGAGAGAACCCTCACCCTATTCACTAACCCAGAGAGAGAACCCTCACCCTATTCACTAACCCAGAGAGAGAACCCTCACCCTATTCACTAACCCAGAGAGAACCCTCACCCTATTCACTAACCCAGAGAGAGAACCCTCACCTTATTCACTAACCCAGAGAGAGAACCCTCACCTTATTCACTAACCCAGAGAGAACCCTCACCCTATTCACTAACCCAGAGAGAAAACCCTCACCCCATTCACTAACCCAGAGAGAACCCTCACCCTATTCACTAACCCAGAGAGAGAACCCTCACCTTATTCACTAACCCAGAGAGAAAACCCTCACCCTATTCACTAACCCAGAGAGAAAACCCTCACCCTATTCACTAACCCAGAGAGAGAACCCTCACCCTATTCACTAACCCAGAGAGAAAACCCTCACCCTATTCACTAACCCAGCGAGAAAACCCTCACCCCATTCACTAACCCAGAGAGAACCCTCACCCTATTCACTAACCCAGAGAGAGAACCCTCACCCCATTCACTAACCCAGAGAGAGAACCCTCTCCCCATTCACTAACCCAGAGAGAGAACCCTCACCCCATTCACTAACCCAGAGAGAGAACCCTCTCCCCATTCACTAACCCAGGGAGAGAACCCTCACCCTATTCACTAACCCAGAGAGAGAACCCTCACCCTATTCACTAACCCAGAGAGAGAACCCTCACCCTATTCACTAACCCAGAGAGAGAACCCTCACCCCATTCACTAACCCAGAGAGAGAACCCTCACCCCATTCACTAACCCAGAGAGAGAACCCTCACCCTATTCACTAACCCAGAGAGAGAACCCTCTCCCCTCATTCACTAACCCAGGGAGAGAACCCTCACCCTATTCACTAACCCAGAGAGAGAACCCTCACCTTATTCACTAACCCAGAGAGAGAACCCTCACCTTATTCACTAACCCAGAGAGAACCCTCTCCCTATTCACTAACCCAGAGAGAAAACCCTCACCCTATTCACTAACCCAGAGAGAGAACCCTCACCCTATTCACTAACCCAGAGAGAGAACCCTCACCCTATTCACTAACCCAGAGAGAGAACCCTCACCTTATTCACTAACCCAGAGAGAAAACCCTCACCCTATTCACTAACCCAGCGAGAAAACCCTCACCCCATTCACTAACCCAGAGAGAACCCTCACCCTATTCACTAACCCAGAGAGAGAACCCTCACCCCATTCACTAACCCAGAGAGAGAACCCTCTCCCCATTCACTAACCCAGAGAGAGAACCCTCACCCCATTCACTAACCCAGAGAGAGAACCCTCTCCCCATTCACTAACCCAGGGAGAGAACCCTCACCCTATTCACTAACCCAGAGAGAGAACCCTCACCCTATTCACTAACCCAGAGAGAGAACCCTCACCCCATTCACTAACCCAGAGAGAGAACCCTCACCCCATTCACTAACCCAGAGAGAGAACCCTCACCCTATTCACTAACCCAGAGAGAGAACCCTCTCCCCTCATTCACTAACCCAGGGAGAGAACCCTCACCCTATTCACTAACCCAGAGAGAGAACCCTCACCCCATTCACTAACCCAGAGAGAGAACCCTCACCTTATTCACTAACCCAGAGAGAACCCTCTCCCTATTCACTAACCCAGAGAGAAAACCCTCACCCTATTCACTAACCCAGAGAGAGAACCCTCACCCTATTCACTAACCCAGAGAGAGAACCCTCACCCTATTCACTAACCCAGAGAGAGAACCCTCACCCTATTCACTAACCCAGAGAGAAAACCCTCACCCTATTCACTAACCCAGAGAGAGAACCCTCACCCCATTCACTAACCCAGAGAGAGAACCCTCACCCTATTCACTAACCCAGAGAGAAAACCCTCACCCTATTCACTAACCCAGAGAGAGAACCCTCACCCTATTCACTAACCCAGAGAGAGAACCCTCACCCCATTCACTAACCCAGAGAGAGAACCCTCACCCTATTCACTAACCCAGAGAGAGAACCCTCACCCTATTCACTAACCCAGAGAGAGAACCCTCACCCCATTCACTAACCCAGAGAGAGAACCCTCACCCTATTCACTAACCCAGAGAGAGAACCTTCACCCTATTCACTAACCCAGAGAGAGAACCCTCACCCTATTCACTAACCCAGAGAGAACCCTCACCCTATTCACTAACCCAGAGAGAACCCTCACCTTATTCACTAACCCAGAGAGAGAACCCTCACCTTATTCACTAACCCAGAGAGAACCCTCACCCTATTCACTAACCCAGAGAGAAAACCCTCACCCCATTCACTAACCCAGAGAGAACCCTCACCCTATTCACTAACCCAGAGAGAGAACCCTCACCTTATTCACTAACCCAGAGAGAAAACCCTCACCCTATTCACTAACCCAGAGAGAAAACCCTCACCCTATTCACTAACCCAGAGAGAGAACCCTCACCTTATTCACTAACCCAGAGAGAAAACCCTCACCCTATTCACTAACCCAGAGAGAAAACCCTCACCCCATTCACTAACCCAGAGAGAGAACCCTCACCCTATTCACTAACCCAGAGAGAGAACCCTCACCCCATTCACTAACCCAGAGAGAGAACCCTCTCCCCATTCACTAACCCAGAGAGAGAACCCTCACCCCATTCACTAACCCAGAGAGAGAACCCTCTCCCCATTCACTAACCCAGGGAGAGAACCCTCACCCTATTCACTAACCCAGAGAGAGAACCCTCACCCTATTCACTAACCCAGAGAGAGAACCCTCACCCTATTCACTAACCCAGAGAGAGAACCCTCACCCCATTCACTAACCCAGAGAGAGAACCCTCACCCCATTCACTAACTCAGAGAGAGAACCCTCACCCTATTCACTAACCCAGAGAGAGAACCCTCTCCCCTCATTCACTAACCCAGGAGAGAACCCTCACCCTATTCACTAACCCAGAGAGAGAACCCTCACCTTATTCACTAACCCAGAGAGAGAACCCTCACCTTATTCACTAACCCAGAGAGAACCCTCTCCCTATTCACTAACCCAGAGAGAAAACCCTCACCCTATTCACTAACCCAGAGAGAGAAACCCTCACCCTATTCACTAACCCAGAGAGAGAACCCTCACCCTATTCACTAACCCAGAGAGAGAACCCTCACCTTATTCACTAACCCAGAGAGAAAACCCTCACCCTATTCACTAACCCAGCGAGAAAACCCTCACCCCATTCACTAACCCAGAGAGAACCCTCACCCTATTCACTAACCCAGAGAGAGAACCCTCACCCCATTCACTAACCCAGAGAGAGAACCCTCTCCCCATTCACTAACCCAGAGAGAGAACCCTCACCCCATTCACTAACCCAGAGAGAGAACCCTCTCCCCATTCACTAACCCAGGGAGAGAACCCTCACCCTATTCACTAACCCAGAGAGAGAACCCTCACCCTATTCACTAACCCAGAGAGAGAACCCTCACCCCATTCACTAACCCAGAGAGAGAACCCTCACCCCATTCACTAACCCAGAGAGAGAACCCTCACCCTATTCACTAACCCAGAGAGAGAACCCTCTCCCCTCATTCACTAACCCAGGGAGAGAACCCTCACCTATTCACTAACCCAGAGAGAGAACCCTCACCCTATTCACTAACCCAGAGAGAGAACCCTCACCTTATTCACTAACCCAGAGAGAACCCTCTCCCTATTCACTAACCCAGAGAGAAAACCCTCACCCTATTCACTAACCCAGAGAGAGAACCCTCACCCTATTCACTAACCCAGAGAGAGAACCCTCACCCTATTCACTAACCCAGAGAGAGAACCCTCACCCTATTCACTAACCCAGAGAGAAACCCTCACCCTATTCACTAACCCAGAGAGGAACCCTCACCCTATTCACTAACCCAGAGAGAAAACCCTCACCCTATTCACTAACCCAGAGAGAAAACCCTCACCCTATTCACTAACCCAGCACCCTATTCACTAACCCAGAGAGAGAACCCTCACCTTATTCACTAACCCAGAGAGAAAACCCTCACCCTATTCACTAACCCAGCGAGAGAACCCTCACCCTATTCACTAACCCAGAGAGAATTAAGGTGGGGGAGGCGAATTAACACTCTATACACCTACCCCTCCTGTTCCTTGTAATCAGACTCTACTAATATACCAGTTTACTTCCATTATCTCTATCATTGTATCTACCCCTACCTTTTATTCACCTTTTTGAATATCTCCAATATCTATAATCTAAATGCCAAGCGTTATTGTTCTGATCCCCATAGACTGCTGCTATTTAATTGGCTACATTCTAGCCTTCCACTTGGAATAATATTTTATTACTAAACAGCTGTCTTTCTGGATACTATATTTCTACTTGTGTTGATCAAGAAATGAGTGTATTTTCTCACACTTGCTGTGATTGATTTATACAAGCCAGATAGGCAGACCCCCTCGGTTTCTCCTTTTTAATATTACACTTTCAGAAGTCACTTTTGTGTTTTTCACTTTGCCCTTTTTTTTTTTTCTTTTTCACTTTTATGTAGATATGCCCTTTAAGTACTAAAAGTTTTTATATTTTAATTTTGTTTCTTACTAATTATAGTGGGTTACATGTTATATGTGGGTAATCTAATTTTGAGAATCGTTAACCATAGTCTTTTGATTTGGGACTTTCAAAGAAAGATTTCGTTTTTTTTCAATTTTGTATTTTCTGGGTTAAGCCCATATTACCCATTTAGTCCACTCTTGACTATGGGGTCAGGTTTTTCCTGACCTCTAGTTGTGTAATTATCTAACAGTACCATATGTCTATTATATGTGTAACAACGTATTTAGAACTGTACTGTCATGTTTATAACAATGCATCTATAATGGTACTGTATGTCTCCAGTTAAATGTGTAACAATGTTTCTATAACTGTACATGTCTATTATGTGCAGCAATGTATCTATACTGTGTATATGTCTATTATATGTAGCAATGTTTCTATAACTGTACTGTATAGGTCTATTATGTGTAACTGCATCTATAGTTATACTGTACGTATATTTGTAACAATTAATTTATAAGAGTACTGTGTCTGTTACAATGTCTCTATAATCATACATTGTTACACACAGACACAGTATCTATAATCATACATTGTTACACACAGACACAGTATCTATAATCATACATTGTTACACACAGACACAGTATCTATAATCATACATTGTTACACACAGACACAGTATCTATAATCATACATTGTTACACACAGACATACAGTATCTATAATCACACATTGTTACACACAGAATCTATAATTGTACTATGTATCCTATTGTATAACAATATAGCTAGACTTCTATTGTATAGAACGTAGTTTTAATTGCACTGTACAAGTCTATGCCAAGATGCATTTTGCCCCTCATTGCATCTTAACCTGTGTCTTGTAAACCATCCTTTGAATGTCTTAACCTCTTTAGAATATCTTACACTCTTTAGTGTATCCTATCCCAACTTTTGTGTGCAGTGGACCCGCTTGCATGTCTTACTCCCCTCCGCCCCTTTTTTCTATCTTTCTACTCCCATCTCCCTTGTGTCTCATACGTGAGCCCTGGCCCCTTTGTGCGTTTCATATTTAATCACAAGCTCTTTATGTATCCCTTACTCCCCCAGTCCCTTTGTGTGTCTTTCCCTTTTTCTGTCTTTCTTCCCCAACCCCTTTTGCGTGTCACTTTCCTCCCTAGCATAAAGATATACAGACAAATAGTCAGCCATGCAGTACCAGTTATTCAGGCACACAATCATGCAAACCGCACACAATCATGCAAACCACACACACACACACACACACTGTCATACAGACACAAGCAGAGAGTCAAACATACAGTCACAATTATATATTTACTCAGCTCTGTACAATCTGGTCCCTGGGGACCATGCTGTCTGGCTAGGTAAAGCCATGCTCCATGGAGTTACTGGAAGGAGGGAGTGACGCTCCAGCCAGTCATCTAGACATTGTGCCCCTGGGTTGGTGCCACCTCATGTCAGCGCTGGCCCTGTCTAATATGTTTAACTGTACTGTTAAGAACGCTGGTATATTAAGTACCTTGTTCGCCTCTTCCTCCCGAACAGCTAAGCTGTAGTGATTATAGTTGCAGTTTGGGTGTAGATAAGAATAGTTCCAGAAGAATGCAGCATCCGTAGTTTCTCCCCAGCAAGTAGATAGTTACCCAAACATGAGCCTAAACTTCATGAAGGGTACACCAGGAATGAATATTTATTGTGCCACACTGGCTTTTATGCAATTTTCCAGGCCAGAGGAACACCTCCCTGGACCTGATGGAAAACAGGGACATCACTTATTACAGCCAATGGCAATGAAGGGACAAACAGTGACACTCCCAGTACAAACAGTTAATTCCCTTCTCTCTGCCTGGAGATAATTGGGTCAGGTAAAGTAATGACTTAATTATCTACAGGCAGAGGGAACACAATTTTCACAAAACTTGGAAAACACCCCAAAACATACCCCCATAAATGTCACATCCCCTGATAGCCCTGATCTGGGTGACCAACATATCAAAAACTCACCCAGATCAGTTCAGGTTTTTTTTTTTTTAATTTCATGGAAGTCACATTTGACCGACCGCACACAAGGCTCCTGCCCAAAACAGTTCCATGAGTTTAGGCTGCGCGGTTGGTCTATTTCGAAATTGCCAATAAACAAATAAAAGCACAAACGAATTTTAGTTCCAGACACTCGACGACCAAGCCTCTTTTCGTGCAAACAAGATGGCCGCCGTTTTCGCTCACACGTGGCATCGGTTATACGAACAGCCACCCAGAGAGAGTTCCATTTGTACATAATGAGCCAGGGTGGTGGTCGGTGTTTGGTAGTTTCAACTACTAAACTAATAAAACATAAAAGACACAAATGGCCATAGAAGTCTCGAATTTTCTACACATGTACTTTATAGTTCTCATAACATTAAAGTGTCTGGATAACTGGTGTATATGTATGTTGTCAATACGTGTAATTACATTTTACCTATATGTGCAACAATGTATCTATAACTGTTCTGTATATGTGCCCTTATATTTATAACATCTAGAATTATGTATGTCTCCCCTTGTATTTGTACTGGCCAAAAACGTCCACTTACCACTAGTGTGACAAGTCAGCCATGGTAAGTGTGTTTTTAAACCTCCAACCTGCAGTGACAAAACGTAATACCTGGCTTAGGACTTTAACTTTTCATCTCTGCACTGTGTGTAAAAAATGGTTTCTCAATGACATACATGAAAACGAGTTATTTATACTTGATAAAACATTTATAAATGAATCGGGCGCCTACGGGTCCTGACTATTTCATCCAAACAGTAAGACACACGACAGGAATATCTACAATTGTGACATGCTGATCTGCTTAATGACAATTTAAAAATAATACATGTTCATATCTAGCTTAGCAGACAGTTTCCTAAAAAAAAAAAAATATATATATATATATTACAAATAAAATCTCACCATTCAGTCCAAAGATCTTTTTATTTTCCCTATTTACAAAATTTTCTAAGCAGTATTATAAAGATAATCATTTTTTTTTGCCTGTGTCAGAAGTGAAGAGATGTTCATTACACTGGAAAAACAGTCCGTATAGATTGAAGTCTTTTCATTGCTCCAGGGCTTGTAAAAAAAAAAAAATATCTACCAACACTGCAAATCATTTCAATAATAGGCACATAGGACAGTGTATTGTATAGATAGGCAAAAGAACATATAATATCTATGTAAACAGTTCACCAGAATGAGCTACTGCTGTTTATAAAAATATTAGGTTTAAAGAAATCTTAAAACCGAGGCGCTCCATAATCATCTGGCATTCTTTCTATATTATACCTGCGGAGTGGAGAGACACATAATTAGCATGTAAAGCAGATAATCATAGCATGGCTTCTGAGAACCCCAGAAGCAACATGTGCAATAACATTTTAATGGAAGCACGCATTATAAAACAATGATGTATAGCAAGGCACTCAGACTGTCATAAAAGGTAAAGGCAACATTTCTCGGTGCTCACTCACAGATGAACATGAAATGCAAACAGATGCAACAAACTCAAATTATCGTGTGGTTTAATTTCTCCCCTAATTTTTGGCAGTTTTTTTTAATAAAATGTTTTTTTGATATTCATTGGGATCTTTTTGTTTCAACAAATTCAACCATTTTCACATGGTTCAATTCAATATGGCAAAAAACAAAAATATTTTCCGCTGACCAAAATGAAAGCGTACTGAGCTGAATGGGTCCTGGCTCTTATCAATTGGGTCTGATGGCAGCAGTTAGATAGGTTTGAAATCACTCCAGCCAAAAGCAGATTAAATGGTTGCCTTATGTTCATGCTAAAAGAAATCATGGAAAAATACAAAACCACACTACTAAAGCAAACAATATGTGTAGGTTAGGGTAGTGTTAGGGCTCATATTTATGGCGACAAAATGTAATTATTCACTTGCCATTTTTTCATCTGTGAATAGCCAAACATATAGAGATTTAGCAGATTTAAACTGCAGGCAGAATGAAGAGCAAATACAGCTGTAAAATGGAATGTGCCAAATTCATTTCAATGACTAATCTTATGTTCAAAGCAGCTGAATTTGGACCAATAGATGTTTGGTGCTTCGTGAATGGACCCCAATTTCTTGCTAAATCACTGAATTCTAAAATAAAACCGATATAATATAATCTAAAGTGAAATGACTTTTTTCTTATTTTTTTTATTTGAAAAAGTCATAAGGTTGCATATTCTCCCAATGTTTAATTTGTCCATGACCATCTATATCAGACACAGAATTTAGACAAAGCACACGGATGGTTGCACACAGATGGTTGCCCACGCCTTACCTGTGGTTTGAGATGTACATGATGGGAACCCCAGGGATCTTCCGAATTCTCCTTTTAAGGTCTCTGTCCACTGTGGCTACAATGTAACATTTGTGCTGTGGAAATCAAGATGAGTTAGGGCCCATAACTGTTCCCAAACATGTCTCTCCAAGTTTCCAATAGAATCTAAAATCACATGAATGGATTCTAAGCCAAATATATTATTGGCCTTATACTCTCACACCTATTATTGGTCAACGATGAATAGAATATATATTTTGTCCAAAAGCATTTTTTTTTTTTTTTTTAATTCTTTATTTTTATTGTGCACAAAATGAACAAGTAGCCTTGCCGCGCCACAACAGCGACACCTGGGTGAATCGGCAGACATTTGCAATACAATGTGTGGCATTAGTTAGTCTGGCACATTTTTTTGTTAATTATCCAAGATCAACAATGTAGTTTACATTAATAAAGAAGTAATAGACAGAGGACACAAAACAGCTAGGCTAGACACAATACACTTTTGTCAGTAAATGAAGAAACAACAACAGTCCATGCTAACTGACAGCTTGCGACTGATTAGCCAAGGTGGGTATTTCAAGATGTGTATGCATATTTTTATGGCAGTCAAGACAGATGCTCATTTTTATGAATATAGTAACATAAGCTATGGTTTTTCAGGTTTGACTTGTGGCTAAACGTTTCATAATTGGTAAATTACAGTGTTGCTATAGAGTGAGCATAAACGATTGTCGACTGCATTGCCTTAGGTTACAGTATATTCTAAACTAACATGTCAGCTAGAGAGGCCCAGCAGTATGTCAAAATAGTAGTTATAGGGTTAAACTAAAGGTTATAATATGTCACAGCTCGACATTTTAAACGTCTTACACAAAACAAGATGGGAGAACTAAATCAAAAGAACTAACAATGTTTAAACGGCTGGATCTGACATTAATTGAGTATACTTGTTAGCAATGGCAATAAGAGCGTCTCAAGTCCTATTGTGTATCCAGGCTGGTAGTTGGGCAACGGGTATTTGTAAGTCCTCACCCGATGCCGCTGGTGTTCAACCTACGCCTGTGCTCTGGATCTCATTGAAGCAGCTGTGGGGCGGTAGAAGGCAGGGGCAGAGATCAGCGTCCCTCCAGCCCCAGGCTCTGCAGAGAGCTCGCATCTCAGCTCCACGGATTCGGTAGCTCGTGCTGGAGTCCGGATCCTTCCCAGGTTGGGGATAGCTGGAGCTCCTGGTGTTTCTACGCCGCCTGCGGCGTCAGAGCCTCCGCTTATGTGGACGATGCCGGGAGTGTGCCTCCCTGTGGGCTCTCAACCCAGGTGGGCCAGTGTATGCTGGTTCTTGCTGAGACGTGGTAGTTGCATCCTGAGGGGGCCTGCTTGCTCCCCGCTTCGCTCCGCCAGCCCAGGATCAGCCCAGCTAGAGTATCTCGTTGCGTCTGTGCTTTGACGGGCAGCTGCCGGGTTGAGAGTTCTTCTGCACCTTTGGTAGGTGAATGACTGTGTTGGCAGGGGAAAGCCTCTTAGCCTCAGCTCCAGACGGAGCCAAAAGGCTGCGAAGATGGCGTTGATACTGTCGAGTGTAGCGCGTGGCTGCGCTTCTGCAGGAGGCCCACGTGAGTGCTCCGCCATGCCAGGAGTAGTGAGTTGCGGTTGTTGCTTTAGAGCATGCGAGCGACCTCCTGGGACCGGGATAACCCCCTCCGATCCATACGGGGGAGGACAAGGGCCCGCAGTCAGCCTTCCAGCTTCGTTGGGCAGTGGGAGAGCGGCCGTCTCTCCCGTGACTGCCTTGCTTGTAGGCCTCATAGTACAGTCGGGCGGTTCTCGCTGGTAGGATAAAAGAGACATAGGCTGCGCCAAAATAAAACTAAATAAAATACAGTAAAATTAGTCCCAATAAAAAATGAAAGAATAATAAAATGTCTGTTTCACACGTTCCACTGGTAGGGTGTTCTCTCTTTCTATGATGCTTTTCTGCCACGTATCCCATACACTCTGCACAATTGGTCCTTTTCCCTTTTGTGTTTTCCATATCACGTGAGGATCCAAAGCATCATAGAAAGAGAGAACACCCTACCAGTGGAACGTGTGAAACAGACATTTTATTATTCTTTCATTTTTTATTGGGACTAATTTTACTGTATTTTATTTAGTTTTATTTTGGCGCAGCCTTTGTCTCTTTTATCCTGTACATTCTCACTCCAGAGGGTTAGAGGGTGACCCTCTGTAAGGTTGCTGCCTACTTTTTATATTATTAGCGCTAACCTATCTTCCACTTTGGTTCTCGCTGGTAGGGCTGCATGAGTGGTACCGTTGGATGCCCCTTAGTGTCACCGATTGCTTGGCAGCCTTATATGTCGAGTATAGACAATTTTGGAGCAGTTATGCCACAATCTTTGCCTCCGTGAGAAGAGCTGCTCTGCTTAGTGTCTGCTCAGCTCGGCGGTCAGGCCCCGCCCCCTTTCCAAAAGCATTTTAATAGCAGAATAAAAAAAAAAAAAAAAACTAATAAAATCCAAACCACAAACTGACAGACACTAAGCATAAATTTAGCCAGTCACTATTAGAACCTATTAAATAGAGCACTACATATGTTTAACATACACAACATTCCCCCTGGCTTTTTTCATTCCAATTACAAAGAGAGCCATGATTACATAGGACACTGAGCCCAGCAGTCACCACAGTAGTCCCTAGGCAACCCTCTGTGCAAAGTAGTAATTACCTGTGTGACCCTTTGTACCAAGCAGTCATCTGCGTAGGTTCCAGAGTGTGTGCAAGGCAGTCGCTCAAATGTTGGGTCCTTAGCAATCCTAAAGAACAAGAAGTATTATAGTTACAAGTTTAGCACCCCCTCCCATCATACACTGTTTTAATGATATCCAAATGTGTTCTTAGAGACAACAATAATTCACCATTTATAAAAGAGCATATTGATTACACAAGTAGGTGTTATATCCACCTCTCAAGCATTGGCTACAAAGCTTCTGTATGAGAAGCAATCCTACAATTCTAGAGTGAAAGAGTTGCTGTACATGTGATGTATGTCCCCAGTGCTTCTCTAGAGCAGAAAAGAGACTGTTTGTGAACTAGAATAAAAAGTATGTTTTATGTCTTATTGTTTTGTACATCTTAGAAAAACAAACAGAACACAAGTATGGATTATGAGGTTTAGCAGGAAGACAAAGTCCAGCAAATATTATTGTTTGTTCCTGATATTTAGCAGAATGAATAGAACCGTTTGCAACAGGCAGTGCATGCGGACATGCCAAACCTGCTCTGTTTGGAGTCCATGTGAGACTTACTCAGCAGAAATGAACCTAGCACTTACCCCCCAGAATACAGCACACATAATATGTATGTCCCTCTGCTACTCACCTTAACGCCACTCTGTATTTCTGCCCAAGTTTCTCTAGCTCTGCCATAACACAGTCTGTTATACAGGGGACACCTGAGAGGTGAATGGTATTAAGTCAAGCAAAAAGGTCACAGGGAGATCCAAGTATGTAGGAAAACATCGCTCATAATGAATACTTCATTCAGGATTAATTCCCCACAATCAGTGTTCTAATAGGAAAGTGACAGTGGTACTCACATTTTGCATAAAGGCAGTCCATCATGGATTGCACTAAGTCCAGCTTGGCTTTAATTGAGAAATTGATGAAGTTAGTATCCACCAGGATATGATAAGGAGGTCCCAAATTTGTGTTGTATTGGAAAAATAGACATGATGGTATCTGAGGTCTACGGAAGAAAAAAAAGGCATAAAAAAAACTGAAATTAAACATTGTTGGATACAGTTTCTCTTCAAATACCAGTGCCTCTCACAACTTCGTCATTATGTTTAAGATCGTCACACACTGCATCGTCAAGTCTTAATAATGCCGTCGCATTCTATGTTTCCAGAATGATTATGGATCGTCTGTTTATTTCTTTAAATGTTTTATGTATTACTGGTATTTATAAAGGTGTTCCTCCCTCCTTTTAATTTTAGTCAGATGGAAATGTGACAGACAACGCTGTCATTCTCCACATTTCAGAAGCACTGTGTAGGACATTGGTCCTCAAACTCCGCCCCCCCCAGATGTTGCTGAACTACAACTCCCATGATTCTTTGAATTACATAGATAGACAGAGATTCATGGGAGTTGTAGTTCAGCAACATCTGGGGGGCCAGAGTTTGAGGACCCCCGGTGTAGAATAACAGTGTCTTTATCTGTGGTAAAGAATGTAGCTAGTCAAAGACCAAACCTGGGTGTACAAAGAAGGACCTCCTCATAGTTGCAGATCTAGTGCTACCCTACCCCATCTCAATTACTCACACTTCTCTCTCCTTTAAAGCACTGGCATCTTCCTTCTTCTTTTGTTGCGTCTTTGCTCGATCCGCAGCTTTACTAAAAATGAAAAAAATGAGACTCTTTACAGCATTTACCACCTCAGGGCAGGATTTACAAGTAATTAAACATAATTAAAATAAATGCCTTCATTGCTTTAGAGGAGCAATATTGGGTCGCTCAAACAGACGTCACCAAGTCTTATTCACCATGTAGGTACAAGGAAACCGGTGAGGGAAGGTTCCTATTGTGCACAGTGCAAATATATAAGTGGGTGTTGTGGTGAAAAACACGACTTGCTCCAAAAGGTTCCAGAACAGATATCTCCATTTATACAGTAAGCTTTTTTTTCCCCCAGAGACGGGACACACGTAGAAATTATTCTAAATCTAGGCTTTAATTTCCATAGGTATCCGTATGTAGACATCGCTAATGACCTCAAGTGTGTCATTCAGTCTCTCCATCATGGTCTGACTGGGGCTCATGCGCAGATTAAATTCTGCCAGGGACCTTCTGTCTCTTAGAAACTGCTTTTAGAAATTTTGTGCCATAGCATTATATGATATTTTGCTTACATGCGCTCGTCTTTAGGGTTAATCCTCCGTTTCATTGTAGCATATTTCTTTGTTTTCTTTTGCTTTCCCTAAAAATAAAAACAATCACATGTACATAAGTGTGCCAAAGTGGTTGCTGTGGATTTGGAGAAGAAAAAATAGCCAAGTGTGTAAGTGTTAACAAGCAAGGAGATTGCAACAGTTTATAATAGCAAGTCAGCCCAACTCAGAACACATACTTTGTTTGCTACTGAGAATAGGAGACCACTACCAAGTATCCTCAAGTTCGCTGCTTGGTACACCTCACAGCTCTCAACAAATACTCAAATAGTTCCACTAACTTTTCAGGGGGTGTGCTCAGTAGCAAGCCCAGGACATTTTAAGCTGCCTTCAAAAAGTACAGATAATGGCCACGAGTGGGACTGGGATAGAATGGAGAGGTGATGGATATACTAATACACATTGCTGTGGAACTCTGTGATACACTCATCATAATTGAATATTATTGTGAGTTTTATTCCTGTGGAGCTCTGTGATAGTCCCATTGCTGGGAGTGTTATGGCTGGGGAGCTCTGTGATAGTCCCATTGCTGGGAGTGTTATGGCTGGGGAGCTCTGTGATAGTCCCATTGCTGGGAGTGTTATGGCTGGGGAGCTCTGTGATAGTCACATTGCTGGGAGTGTTATGGCCGGGGAGCTCTGTGATAGTCACATTGCTGGGAGTGTTATGGCCGGGGAGCTCTGTGATAGTCACATTGCTGGGAGTGTTATGGCCGGGGAGCTCTGTGATAGTAACATTGCTGGGAGTGTTATGGCTGGGGAGCTCTGTGATAGTCACATTGCTGGGAGTGTTATGGCTGAGGAGCTCTGTGATAGTCACATTGCTGGGAGTGTTATGGCTGAGGAGCTCTGTGATAGTCACATTGCTGGGAGTGTTATGGCTGAGGAGCTCTGTGATAGTAACATTGCTGGGAGTGTTATGGCTGGGGAGCTCTGTGATAGTCACATTGCTGGGAGTGTTATGGCTGGGGAGCTCTGTGATAGTAACATTGCTGGGAGTGTTATGGCTGGGGAGCTCTGTGATAGTCACATTGCTGGGAGTGTTATGGCTGGGGAGCTCTGTGATAGTAACATTGCTGGGAGTGTTATGGCTGGGGAGCTCTGTGATAGTCACATTGCTGGGAGTGTTATGGCCGGGGAGCTCTGTGATAGTCACATTGCTGGGAGTGTTATTGCCGGGGAGCTCTGTGATAGTCACATTGCTGGGAGTGTTATGGCTGGGGAGCTCTGTGATAGTCACATTGCTGGGAGTGTTATGGCTGAGGAGCTCTGTGATAGTCACATTGCTGGGAGTGTTATGGCTGAGGAGCTCTGTGATAGTAACATTGCTGGGAGTGTTATGGCTGGGGAGCTCTGTGATAGTAACATTGCTGGGAGTGTTATGGCTGGGGAGCTCTGTTATAGTCACATTGCTGGGAGTGTTATGGCTGGGGAGCTCTGTGATAGTAACATTGCTGGGAGTGTTATGGCTGGGGAGCTCTGTGATAATCACATTGCTGGGAGTGTTATGGCTGGGGAGCTCTGTGATAGAGTCACATTGCTGGGAGTGTTATGGCTGGGGAGCTCTGTGATAGTCACATTGCTGGGAGTGTTATGGCTGGGGAGCTCTGTGATAGAGTCACATTGCTGGGAGTGTTATGGCTGGGGAGCTCTGTGATAGTCACATTGCTGGGAGTGTTATGGCTGGGGAGCTCTGTGATAGTAACATTGCTGGGAGTGTTATGGCTGGGGAGCTCTGTGATAGTAACATTGCTGGGAGTGTTATGGCTGGGGAGCTCTGTGATAGTAACATTGCTGGGAGTGTTATGGCTGGGGAGCTCTGTGATAGTAACATTGCTGGGAGTGTTATGGCTGGGGAGCTCTGTGATAGTAACATTGCTGGGAGTGTTATGGCTGGGGAGCTCTGTGATAGTAACATTGCTGGGAGTGTTATGGCTGGGGAGCTCTGTGATAGTCACATTGCTGGGAGTGTTATGGCTGGGGAGCTCTGTGATAGTAACATTGCTGGGAGTGTTATGGCTGGGGAGCTCTGTGATAGTAACATTGCTGGGAGTGTTATGGCTGGGGAGCTCTGTGATAGTAACATTGCTGGGAGTGTTATGGCTGGGGAGCTCTGTGATAGTAACATTGCTGGGAGTGTTATGGCTGGGGAGCTCTGTGATAGTAACATTGCTGGGAGTGTTATGGCTGGGGAGCTCTGTGATAGTAACATTGCTGGGAGTGTTATGGCTGGGGAGCTCTGTGATAGTAACATTGCTGGGAGTGTTATGGCTGGGGAGCTCTGTGATAGTCACATTGCTGGGAGTGTTATGGCTGGGGAGCTCTGTGATAGTAACATTGCTGGGAGTGTTATGGCTGGGGAGCTCTGTGATAGTAACATTGCTGGGAGTGTTATGGCTGGGGAGCTCTGTGATAGTAACATTGCTGGGAGTGTTATGGCTGGGGAGCTCTGTGATAGTCACATTGCTGGGAGTGTTATGGCTGGGGAGCTCTGTGATAGTAACATTGCTGGGAGTGTTATGGCTGGGGAGCTCTGTGATAGTCACATTGCTGGGAGTGTTATGGCTGGGGAGCTCTGTGATAGTCACATTGCTGGGAGTGTTATGGCTGGGGAGCTCTGTGATAGTAACATTGCTGGGAGTGTTATGGCTGGGGAGCTCTGTGATAGTCACATTGCTGGGAGTGTTATGGCTGGGGAGCTCTGTGATAGTCACATTGCTGGGAGTGTTATGGCTGGGGAGCTCTGTGATAGTAACATTGCTGGGAGTGTTATGGCTGGGGAGCTCTGTGATAGTAACATTGCTGGGAGTGTTATGGCTGGGGAGCTCACCATGCTGCTGCTGGTAGTGCTGAGATCACAGCTGGTCGCACAGTGATGTCGTCAGACTCTGAGAGCCGGTTTCCGGTCCTGTGACCATGGGAAGTTAGAGCGATAAACGCTAGAGAAGACGCACTGTAGGCGTTTCCCTGCTCTCTGGCCAGTGACAGGGTGCTGGGGAGATTGTTCACGGACTCGAGCGCTTAGATCTCTGACCAGAAAACCCCGCCCAGCCGGCTCACGTGACTGGCTCCCACACAGGAAAAACACTCAGAGTCCCCAGGATAATGGGACAGAGCGAGGGATCCTACTGTGTGTTGGTAAATAAGGGGGAGGGATGGGGGGGCACTGACTGACTGGGGGGGGGGTGCTATAACTGACTGGGACTGAGTGAGGGGGGCTATGACAGACTGACTGGGACTGAGTGAGGGGGGCTATGACAGACTGGGACTGGGACTGAGTGAGGGGGGCTATGACAGACTGGGACTGGGACTGAGTGAGGGGGGCTATGACAGACTGGGACTGAGTGAGGGGGGCTATGACAGACTGGGACTGAGTGAGGGGGGCTATGACAGACTGGGACTGAGTGAGGGGGGCTATGACAGACTGACTGGGACTGAGTGAGGGGGGCTATGACAGACTGGGACTGAGTGAGGGGGGCTATGACAGACTGACTGGGACTGAGTGAGGGGGGCTATGACAGACTGACTGGGACTGAGTGAGGGGGGCTATGACAGACTGACTGGGACTGAGTGAGGGGGGCTATGACAGACTGACTGGGACTGAGTGAGGGGGGCTATGACAGACTGGGACTGAGTGAGGGGGGCTATGACAGACTGGGACTGAGTGAGGGGGGCTATGACAGACTGGGACTGAGTGAGGGGGGCTATGACAGACTGGGACTGAGTGAGGGGGGCTATGACAGACTGGGACTGAGTGAGGGGGGCTATGACAGACTGGGACTGAGTGAGGGGGGCTATGACAGACTGGGACTGAGTGAGGGGGGCTATGACAGACTGGGACTGAGTGAGGGGGGCTATGACAGACTGGGACTGAGTGAGGGGGGCTATGACAGACTGGGACTGAGTGAGGGGGGCTATGACAGACTGGGACTGGGACTGAGTGAGGGGGGCTATGACAGACTGACTGGGACTGAGTGAGGGGGGCTATGACAGACTGACTGGGACTGAGTGAGGGGGGCTATGACAGACTGACTGGGACTGAGTGAGGGGGGCTATGACAGACTGACTGGGACTGAGTGAGGGGGGCTATGACAGACTGACTGGGACTGAGTGAGGGGGCCTATGACAGACTGACTGGGACTGAGTGAGGGGGGCTATGACAGACTGACTGGGACTGAGTGAGGGGGGCTATGACAGACTGGGACTGAGTGAGGGGGGCTATGACAGACTGGGACTGAGTGAGGGGGGCTATGACAGACTGGGACTGAGTGAGGGGGGCTATGACAGACTGGGACTGAGTGAGGGGGGCTATGACAGACTGGGACTGAGTGAGGGGGGCTATGACAGACTGGGACTGAGTGAGGGGGGCTATGACAGACTGGGACTGGGACTGAGTGAGGGGGGCTATGACAGACTGGGACTGAGTGAGGGGGGCTATGACAGACTGGGACTGGGACTGAGTGAGGGGGGCTATGACAGACTGGGACTGGGACTGAGTGAGGGGTGCTATGACAGACTGGGACTGAGTGAGGGGGGCTATGACAGACTGGGACTGAGTGAGGGGGGCTATGACAGACTGGGACTGAGTGAGGGGGGCTATGACAGACTGACTGGGACTGAGTGAGGGGGGCTATGACAGACTGGGACTGAGTGAGGGGGGCTATGACAGGCTGGGACTGGGACTGAGTGAGGGGGGCTATGACAGACTGACTGGGACTGAGTGAGGGGGGCTATGACAGACTGGGACTGAGTGAGGGGGGCTATGACAGACTGACTGGGACTGAGTGAGGGGGGCTATGTCAGACTGACTGGGACTGAGTGAGGGGGGCTATGTCAGACTGACTGGGACTGAGTGAGGGGGGCTATGACAGACTGACTGGGACTGAGTGAGGGGGGCTATGACAGACTGACTGGGACTGAGTGAGGGGGGCTATGACAGACTGACTGGGACTGAGTGAGGGGGGCTATGACAGACTGACTGGGACTGAGTGAGGGGGGCTATGACAGACTGACTGGGACTGAGTGAGGGGGGCTATGACAGACTGACTGGGACTGAGTGAGGGGGGCTATGACAGACTGACTGGGACTGAGTGAGGGGGGCTATGACAGACTGACTGGGACTGAGTGAGGGGGGCTATGACAGACTGACTGGGACTGAGTGAGGGGGGCTATGACAGACTGACTGGGACTGAGTGAGGGGGGCTATGACAGACTGACTGGGACTGAGTGAGGGGGGCTATGACAGACTGACTGGGACTGAGTGAGGGGGGCTATGACAGACTGACTGGGACTGAGTGAGGGGGGCTATGACAGACTGACTGGGACTGAGTGAGGGGGGCTATGACAGACTGACTGGGACTGAGTGAGGGGGGCTATGACAGACTGACTGGGACTGAGTGAGGGGGGCTATGACAGACTGACTGGGACTGAGTGAGGGGGGCTATGACAGACTGACTGGGACTGAGTGAGGGGGGCTATGTCAGACTGACTGGGACTGAGTGAGGGGGGCTATGTCAGACTGACTGGGACTGAGTGAGGGGGGCTATGACAGACTGGGACTGAGTGAGGGGGGCTATGACAGACTGGGACTGAGTGAGGGGGGCTATGACAGACTGGGACTGAGTGAGGGGGGCTATGACAGACTGACTGGGACTGAGTGAGGGGGGCTATGACAGACTGACTGGGACTGAGTGAGGGGGGCTATGACAGACTGACTGGGACTGAGTGAGGGGGGCTATGACAGACTGACTGGGACTGAGTGAGGGGGGCTATGACAGACTGACTGGGACTGAGTGAGGGGGGCTATGACAGACTGACTGGGACTGAGTGAGGGGGGCTATGACAGACTGACTGGGACTGAGTGAGGGGGGCTATGACAGACTGACTGGGACTGAGTGAGGGGGGCTATGACAGACTGACTGGGACTGAGTGAGGGGGGCTATGACAGACTGACTGGGACTGAGTGAGGGGGGCTATGACAGACTGACTGGGACTGAGTGAGGGGGGCTATGACAGACTGACTGGGACTGAGTGAGGGGGGCTATGACAGACTGACTGGGACTGAGTGAGGGGGGCTATGACAGACTGACTGGGACTGAGTGAGGGGGGCTATGACAGACTGACTGGGACTGAGTGAGGGGGGCTATGACAGACTGACTGGGACTGAGTGAGGGGGGCTATGACAGACTGACTGGGACTGAGTGAGGGGGGCTATGACAGACTGACTGGGACTGAGTGAGGGGGGCTATGACAGACTGACTGGGACTGAGTGAGGGGGGCTATGACAGACTGGGACTGGGACTGAGTGAGGGGGGCTATGACAGACTGGGACTGGGACTGAGTGAGGGGGGCTATGACAGACTGGGACTGGGACTGAGTGAGGGGGGCTATGACAGACTGGGACTGAGTGAGGGGGGCTATGACAGACTGGGACTGGGACTGAGTGAGGGGGGCTATGACAGACTGGGACTGAGTGAGGGGTGCTATGACAGACTGGGACTGAGTGAGGGGGGCTATGACAGACTGGGACTGAGTGAGGGGGGCTATGACAGACTGACTGGGACTGAGTGAGGGGGGCTATGACAGACTGACTGGGACTGAGTGAGGGGGGCTATGACAGACTGACTGGGACTGAGTGAGGGGGGCTATGACAGACTGACTGGGACTGAGTGAGGGGGGCTATGACAGACTGACTGGGACTGAGTGAGGGGGGCTATGACAGACTGGGACTGAGTGAGGGGGGCTATGACAGACTGACTGGGACTGAGTGAGGGGGGCTATGACAGACTGACTGGGACTGAGTGAGGGGGGCTATGACAGACTGACTGGGACTGAGTGAGGGGGGCTATGACAGACTGACTGGGACTGAGTGAGGGGGGCTATGACAGACTGACTGGGACTGAGTGAGGGGGGCTATGACAGACTGACTGGGACTGAGTGAGGGGGGCTATGACAGACTGGGACTGGGACTGAGTGAGGGGGGCTATGACAGACTGGACTGGGACTGAGTGAGGGGGGCTATGACAGACTGGGACTGGGACTGAGTGAGGGGGGCTATGACAGACTGGGACTGGGACTGAGTGAGGGGGGCTATGACAGACTGGGACTGAGTGAGGGGGGCTATGACAGACTGGGACTGGGACTGAGTGAGGGGGGCTATGACAGACTGGGACTGAGTGAGGGGTGCTATGACAGACTGGGACTGAGTGAGGGGGGCTATGACAGACTGGGACTGAGTGAGGGGGGCTATGACAGACTGACTGGGACTGAGTGAGGGGGGCTATGACAGACTGACTGGGACTGAGTGAGGGGGGCTATGACAGACTGACTGGGACTGAGTGAGGGGGGCTATGACAGACTGACTGGGACTGAGTGAGGGGGGCTATGACAGACTGACTGGGACTGAGTGAGGGGGGCTATGACAGACTGACTGGGACTGAGTGAGGGGGGCTATGACAGACTGACTGGGACTGAGTGAGGGGGGCTATGACAGACTGGGACTGAGTGAGGGGGGCTATGACAGACTGGGACTGAGTGAGGGGGGCTATGACAGACTGACTGGGACTGAGTGAGGGGGGCTATGACAGACTGACTGGGACTGAGTGAGGGGGGCTATGACAGACTGACTGGGACTGAGTGAGGGGGGCTATGACAGACTGACTGGGACTGAGTGAGGGGGGCTATGACAGACTGACTGGGACTGAGTGAGGGGGGCTATGACAGACTGACTGGGACTGAGTGAGGGGGGCTATGACAGACTGACTGGGACTGAGTGAGGGGGGCTATGACAGACTGACTGGGACTGAGTGAGGGGGGCTATGACAGACTGACTGGGACTGAGTGAGGGGGGCTATGACAGACTGACTGGGACTGAGTGAGGGGGGCTATGACAGACTGACTGGGACTGAGTGAGGGGGGCTATGACAGACTGACTGGGACTGAGTGAGGGGGGCTATGACAGACAGACTGGGACTGAGTGAGGGGGGCTATGACAGACTGGGACTGAGTGAGGGGGGCTATGACAGACTGGGACTGAGTGAGGGGGGCTATGACAGACTGGGACTGAGTGAGGGGGGCTATGACAGACTGGGACTGAGTGAGGGGGGCTATGACAGACTGGGACTGAGTGAGGGGGGCTATGACAGACTGACTGGGACTGAGTGAGGGGGGCTATGACAGACTGACTGGGACTGAGTGAGGGGGGCTATGACAGACTGACTGGGACTGAGTGAGGGGGGCTATGACAGACTGACTGGGACTGAGTGAGGGGGGCTATGACAGACTGACTGGGACTGAGTGAGGGGGGCTATGACAGACTGGGACTGGGACTGAGTGAGGGGGGCTATGACAGACTGGGACTGGGACTGAGTGAGGGGGGCTATGACAGACTGGGACTGGGACTGAGTGAGGGGGGCTATGACAGACTGGGACTGGGACTGAGTGAGGGGGGCTATGACAGACTGACTGGGACTGAGTGAGGGGGGCTATGACAGACTGACTGGGACTGAGTGAGGGGGGCTATGACAGACTGACTGGGACTGAGTGAGGGGGGCTATGACAGACTGACTGGGACTGAGTGAGGGGGGCTATGACAGACTGACTGGGACTGAGTGAGGGGGGCTATGACAGACTGACTGGGACTGAGTGAGGGGGGCTATGACAGACTGACTGGGACTGAGTGAGGGGGCCTATGACAGACTGACTGGGACTGAGTGAGGGGGGCTATGACAGACTGGGACTGAGTGAGGGGGGCTATGACAGACTGGGACTGAGTGAGGGGGGCTATGACAGACTGGGACTGAGTGAGGGGGGCTATGACAGACTGACTGGGACTGAGTGAGGGGGGCTATGACAGACTGACTGGGACTGAGTGAGGGGGGCTATGACAGACTGACTGGGACTGAGTGAGGGGGGCTATGACAGACTGGGACTGAGTGAGGGGGGCTATGACAGACTGACTGGGACTGAGTGAGGGGGGCTATGACAGACTGGGACTGGGACTGAGTGAGGGGGGCTATGACAGACTGGGACTGGGACTGAGTGAGGGGGGCTATGACAGACTGGGACTGGGACTGAGTGAGGGGGGCTATGACAGACTGGGACTGGGACTGAGTGAGGGGGGCTATGACAGACTGGGACTGGGACTGAGTGAGGGGGGCTATGACAGACTGGGACTGAGTGAGGGGGGCTATGACAGACTGGGACTGAGTGAGGGGGGCTATGACAGACTGACTGGACTGAGTGAGGGGGGCTATGACAGGCTGGGACTGGGACTGAGTGAGGGGGGCTATGACAGACTGACTGGGACTGAGTGAGGGGGGCTATGACAGACTGACTGGGACTGAGTGAGGGGGGCTATGACAGACTGACTGGGACTGAGTGAGGGGGGCTATGACAGACTGACTGGGACTGAGTGAGGGGGGCTATGACAGACTGACTGGGACTGAGTGAGGGGGGCTATGACAGACTGACTGGGACTGAGTGAGGGGGGCTATGACAGACTGACTGGGACTGAGTGAGGGGGGCTATGACAGACTGACTGGGACTGAGTGAGGGGGGCTATGACAGACTGACTGGGACTGAGTGAGGGGGGCTATGACAGACTGACTGGGACTGAGTGAGGGGGGCTATGACAGACTGACTGGGACTGAGTGAGGGGGGCTATGACAGACTGACTGGGACTGAGTGAGGGGGGCTATGACAGACTGACTGGGACTGAGTGAGGGGGGCTATGACAGACTGACTGGGACTGAGTGAGGGGGGCTATGACAGACTGACTGGGACTGAGTGAGGGGGGCTATGACAGACTGACTGGGACTGAGTGAGGGGGGCTATGACAGACTGACTGGGACTGAGTGAGGGGGGCTATGACAGACTGACTGGGACTGAGTGAGGGGGGCTATGACAGACTGACTGGGACTGAGTGAGGGGGGCTATGACAGACTGACTGGGACTGAGTGAGGGGGGCTATGACAGACTGACTGGGACTGAGTGAGGGGGGCTATGACAGACTGACTGGGACTGAGTGAGGGGGGCTATGACAGACTGACTGGGACTGAGTGAGGGGGGCTATGACAGACTGACTGGGACTGAGTGAGGGGGGCTATGACAGACTGACTGGGACTGAGTGAGGGGGGCTATGACAGACTGACTGGGACTGAGTGAGGGGGGCTATGACAGACTGACTGGGACTGAGTGAGGGGGGCTATGACAGACTGACTGGGACTGAGTGAGGGGGGCTATGACAGACTGACTGGGACTGAGTGAGGCGGGCTATGACAGACTGACTGGGACTGAGTGAGGCGGGCTTTGACAGACTGACTGGGACTGAGTGAGGCGGGCTATGACGGACTGAGTGAGGGGGGCTATGACGGACTGAGTGAGGGGGGCTATGACGGACTGAGTGAGGGGGGCTATGACGGACTGAGTGAGGGGGGCTATGACGGACTGAGTGAGGGGGGCTATGACGGACTGAGTGAGGGGGGCTATGACGGACTGAGTGAGGGGGGCTATGACGGACTGACTGGGAAAAGAAACCTCCACAGTTTAATCCATAGAAAAAAAAATACTGTGAGACAGATTATTCATTTATAACATATAATCACTCTTTTTGCCCAACAAACCGTAAAATCGGTTAAGGAACACACTAAAAGAGGGGGTTTGAAATATTCGATAGCAATTACCCTTTTCTCTTTACGATGTGGATATATCAAAGACTCCTCTAAGTCTTCATAATATATAGAACACACATCAATATCTACAATAAAAAAAACACTAAAATATCCTAATACAGTTAGGTATAGACCTCAGGGTAAAATTCTATATTGCACTCACAAACACAAATTGATATGTTCCAAGGAAGAGAGAAGAGTCCTGTATTTGAGGAGCTGAAGGCCTACTATCAATTCGTGTTTGTGATTGCAATATATCATTTTATCCTGAGGTCTATACCTAACTGTATTCTGCTATTTTAGTGTTTTTTTTATTGTAGATATTGATGTGTGTTCTATAGATTATTCCTTATAATATCCTATATATTTTTTTACATTCTTCACCTTTAGGGGGTGCTTTTGTTTCTTAGCTTAGCGGGGAATATATGGGACAAGCTAGTTTAAATTTGAGAAGGTTTTATCACGTATTGGTGTAATCGAGGATTCAGTCAAGATGTTTTTCCATTTTATTTTCTGATAGGATCCTATTTCTGTCTCCCTGTAATTTGACTGAAGTTTGGTTTATTGGATCCCTCTTGGCATAACATCTCTGGTGTGGCAGCTGGGGAAAATGTCAAGGTGGAGATGCTGTAAGAAGAGGATCAGATCTCATACTGCACACTCATGTTTTACATTATCGGTAAGAACCCTGTTTTCCTTGCCTGTTCTTTCTTCACATAGTAAGTGTGTTCTCTTTACCTGTCTTTTTATTGTTGGTTAGATTTTATTATCCCAGCCATCAAAGCAGTGATAAGTTTATTAGCGCCAACTTCAGATATGGCATCATGATTATACACAGAGAAGAGCAGGACATCTCCCTGAGCCGGGGCCCCTCAGTCTCCTGCAGGTCTCTGTGAGCCGGGGCCCCTCAGTCTCCTGCAGGTCTCTGTGAGCCGGGGCCCCTCAGTCTCCTGCAGGTCTCTGTGAGCCGGGGCCCCTCAGTCTCCTGCAGGTCTCTGTGAGCCGGGGCCCCTCAGTCTCCTGCAGGTCTCTGTGAGCCGGGGCCCCTCAGTCTCCTGCAGGTCTCTGTGAGCCGGGGCCCCTCAGTCTCCTGCAGGTCTCTGTGAGCCGGGGCCCCTCAGTCTCCTGCAGGTCTCTGTGAGCCGGGGCCCCTCAGTCTCCTGTTGGTCTCTGTGAGCCGGGGGCCCTCAGTCTCCTGCAGGTCTCTGTAAGCCGGGGCCCCCCAGTCTCCTGCAGGTCTCTGTGAGCCGGGGCCCCCCAGTCTCCTGCAGGTCTCTGTGAGCCGGGGCCCCCCAGTCTCCTGCAGGTCTCTGTGAGCCGGGGCCCCCCAGTCTCCTGCAGGTCTCTGTGAGCCGGGGCCCCTCAGTCTCCTGCTGGTCTCTGTGAGCCGGGGCCCCTCAGTCTCCTGCTGGTCTCTGTGAGCCGGGGCCCCTCAGTCTCCTGCTGGTCTCTGTGAGCCGGGGCCCCCCAGTCTCCTGCAGGTCTCTGTGAGCCGGGGCCCCTCAGTCTCCTGCTGGTCTCTGTGAGCCGGGGCCCCTCAGTCTCCTGCTGGTCTCTGTGAGCCGGGGCCCCCCAGTCTCCTGCAGGTCTCTGTGAGCCGGGGCCCCCCAGTCTCCTGCAGGTCTCTGTGAGCCGGGGCCCCTCAGTCTCCTGCTGGTCTCTGTGAGCCGGGGCCCCTCAGTCTCCTGCTGGTCTCTGTGAGCCGGGGCCCCCCAGTCTCCTGCAGGTCTCTGTGAGCCGGGGCCCCCCAGTCTCCTGCAGGTCTCTGTGAGCCGGGGCCCCCCAGTCTCCTGCAGGTCTCTGTGAGCCGGGGCCCCTCAGTCTCCTGCTGGTCTCTGTGAGCCGGGGCCCCTCAGTCTCCTGCTGGTCTCTGTGAGCCGGGGCCCCTCAGTCTCCTGCTGGTCTCCGTGAGCCGGGGCCCCCCAGTCTCCTGCAGGTCTCTGTGAGCCGGGGCCCCCCAGTCTCCTGCAGGTCTCTGTGAGCCGGGGCCCCCCAGTCTCCTGCAGGTCTCTGTGAGCCGGGGCCCCTCAGTCGCCTGCAGGTCTCCGTTAGCCCCTTTTTCTGTTTTCCTCTTTCAGGCAGTGTTACGGGCTTGATGTGTGTGTTTTTGATCACCATTAAGTTCCTGTGTGAGCTCAGTTCTCGAGTTCTCACTTTCTGGCACCATGAGGGGCGTGAGCGTGGGACAGAACGTACTATCTATAACTATGTTCGTGGGAAATACCTGGAGCCCCGCTCCTGCTATGTGTCCTGGGACTGGAACGAACCATGTGAAGTGGGACAGTCCATGAGCTTTCGTGTACATGTAAGTATTTCATAATTTCTGCCTCGCATCTTATCACTCCTGCAACCATTTCACTACTTCCTAAGACTGTATTACCCCCTCCATCACATCCAGTTTCTACTTTCTCTCCTTTCTCTGCCACCCCACGGTATATCTTTTTCTTTATCTCTCTGTTTGGTCTCACCTCCCACGTGTCCCTCTGTCTAGTTATTTTACAGGAACGGTCACCCATACCCTCTCAGTAGTACTGTGTCTCTCCGGGTTCGGATGACACACACAGAGCTTGCTCTAGAGGTTCCAGTAACCCTGGAAGTTCTTCCAGATCCAGCTAGGAATGTGGTGAAAGGAGCTTTCACAGTCAGGAAATCTGGAAGGTACCAGATCAGCATCAGCATTGGCCGACTCAATGTGGGTCATAGCCCTTACTGCAAATTGTTCCACCCAGGTAAGCATCAGGAGCAGATGAGTTCGATGAGAACAGAAGGATGGTTTTATGTGGTTGATTAGTATAGTGGCTTTCATGAAAGGCATGTATCACTGTCCTCTCTTTGACAGGTGTGGTAGTACCAGCAAAGACACAGATTGTGTCTCACTTCTCCACACTAGTCCTGACATGCGGACAGCAGCACACGTTACAGATTGCACCATGTGACCAGTACAGCAATCCCACCGGTGACAATTTACAAGATCATGAGAACTACACCCTGAGCCTGAGCGAAGTGAGTCTCTCTTCTTTCTCTGGCCCTTTGAGCTTCCTCTATCTTTTTCCATGGACCCTTGTCATGGTGTTAATTTAAAAAAAAAAAAAAATCAATACCTTCTCTTTAAAGCCTTTAATGTTAATTTTAGGTGCACATGAAGAATGCAGCAATTTCATGTATAAATTTTAGCTCCGATTTACCAAAAATTATAATGTAAATTTACAGGTTTTTTTCTTTCTATTTCTGTCCTATTTATATATTTTACAATGCTCCTGTTACAATATAGCCTAGTGTTTCTCATATGAAATTGTAAAAGGGCTTTCCATTTCCTCCCTTAGCTTGGCGTGGTGGGCATGGCTGATGGATGCTGTCAATTTACCGTCTGTAATGGAAGTCAGAATCGTGTCCTCTTACACCTCATCCTTCTCCAGACTGGGTGCTTTCAGGCTACGTTACGTTACCTAGGACAGCCAATAAGCAATGGAAACTTTAATATCATTGTGCTCAGTGGTATGCTATCTCCACTGTTCTACAGACCACTGTACCATGTGTGCTGTGCCTCTTATTACTCTCTGTCTATAGACCCCTGTACTATGTGTGCTGTGTTTATTTCATTACTCCCTTTCTAGAGACCCCTGTACCATGTGTGTTGTGCCTCTTATTACTCTGTCCAGAGACCCCTTTACCATGTGTGCTGTGACTCTCCTTACTCTCTATATAGAGACCCCTGTACCATGTGTGCTGCGGCTCTCATAACTCTGTGTCTAGAGACCCCTGTACCATGTGTGTTGTGCCTCTTATTACTCTGTCCAGAGACCCCTTTACCATGTGTGCTGTGACTCTCCTTACTCTCTATATAGAGACCCCATTACCATGTGTGCTGCGGCTCTCATAACTCGGTGTCTAGAGACCCCTGTACCATGTGTGCTGTGCTTCTCATTACTCCCTGTCTCGAGACCTCTGTACCATGTGTGCTGTGCCTCTCATTACTCCCTGTCTGGAGACTGCCTGTACCATGTGTTCCACTTTCCTTGTTACTTTTTGTCTAGAGACTGCTTGTACCATGTGTTCTGCTCTCCTGGTTACTTTTTGTCTAGAGACTGCTTGTACCATGTGTTCTGCTCTCCTGGTTACTCTCTGTCTAGAGACTGCTTGTACCATGTGTTCTGCTCTCCTGGTTACTCTCTGTCTAGAGACTGCTTGTACCATGTGTTCTGCTCTCCTGGTTACTCTCTGTCTAGAGACTGCTTGTACCATGTGTTCTGCTCTCCTGGTTACTCTCTGTCTAGAGACTGCTTGTACCATGTGTTCTGCTCTCCTGGTTACTCTCTGTCTAGAGACTGCTTGTACCATGTGTTCTGCTCTCCTGGTTACTCTCTGTCTAGAGACTGCCTGTATTATTTTCTTACTGGAAACATTCATTTCTTTTAGAAAGTGAGAAAGCTGCTGTAGATAACAATGTGTCACGGTCAGGGGTTGGAGTTTTCTTTGAAGGTTATTTATACCCACCGAGTCCCCCTAATGTACCTGGGCAGCAATCCTCTTCTCCAGTTACTGATGAATGTGAAGTTTCCCCTATTGGACTCGCATTTGAAAAAATGAAGAAACCGAAAAAAGTATATTTTTACATTTCGCCCAAGGTGAGTGGGTGGGTTGTGTGCGCTTACACGGAGATCAGACCGTGTGTATAATGTGTGCGCTTACACTGAGATCAGACTGTGTGTATAATGTGTGCGCTTACACTGAGATCAGACTGTGTGTATAATGTGTGCGCTTACACTGAGATCAGACTGTGTGTATAATGTGTGCGCTTACACTGAGATCAGACTGTGTGTATAATGTGTGCGCTTACACTGAGATCAGACTGTGTGTATAATGTGTGCGCTTACACTGAGATCAGACTGTGTGTATAATGTGTGCGCTTACACTGAGATCAGACTGTGTGTATAATGTGTGCGCTTACACTGAGATCAGACTGTGTGTATAATGTGTGCGCTTGCACTGAGATCAGACTGTGTGTATAATGTGTGCGCTTACACTGAGATCAGACCGTGTGTATAATGTGTGCGCTTACACTGAGATCAGACTGTGTGTATAATGTGTGCGCTTACACTGAGATCAGACTGTGTGTATAATGTGTGCGTTTACACTGAGATCAGACCGTGTGTATAATGTGTGCGCTTACACTGAGATCAGACCATGTGTATAATGTGTGCGCTTACACGGAGATCAGACCGTGTGTATAATGTGTGCGCTTACACGGAGATCAGACCGTGTGTATAATGTGTGCGCTTACACTGAGATCAGACCGTGTGTATAATGTGCGCGCTTACACTGAGATCAGACTGTGTGTATAATGTCTGAGCTTACACTGAGATCAGACCGTGTGTATAATGTGTGTGCTTACATGGAGATCAGACCGTGTGTATAATGTCTGAGCTTACACGGAGATCAGACCGTGTGTATAATGTCTGAGCTTACACGGAGATCAGACCGTGTGTATAATGTCTGAGCTTACACTGAGATCAGACTGTGTGTATAATGTCTGAGCTTACACTGAGATCAGACTGTGTGTATAATGTCTGAGCTTACACTGAGATCAGACTGTGTGTATAATGTCTGAGCTTACACTGAGATCAGACTGTGTGTATAATGTCTGAGCTTACACTGAGATCAGACTGTGTGTATAATGTCTGAGCTTACACTGAGATCAGACTGTGTGTATAATGTCTGAGCTTACACTGAGATCAGACTGTGTGTATAATGTCTGAGCTTACACTGAGATCAGACTGTGTGTATAATGTCTGAGCTTACACTGAGATCAGACTGTGTGTATAATGTGTGCGCTTACACTGAGATCAGACTGTGTGTATAATGTGTGCGCTTACACTGAGATCAGACTGTGTGTATAATGTGTGCGCTTACACTGAGATCAGACTGTGTGTATAATGTGTGCGCTTACACTGAGATCAGACTGTGTGTATAATGTCTGAGCTTACACTGAGATCAGACTGTGTATAATGTCTGAGCTTACACTGAGATCAGACTGTGTGTATAATGTCTGAGCTTACACTGAGATCAGACTGTGTGTATAATGTCTGAGCTTACACTGAGATCAGACTGTGTGTATAATGTCTGAGCTTACACTGAGATCAGACTGTGTGTATAATGTCTGAGCTTACACTGAGATCAGACTGTGTGTATAATGTCTGAGCTTACACTGAGATCAGACTGCGTGTATGTCTGAGCTTACACTGAGATCAGACTGTGTGTATGTGTATTCATAAATTTGTGTGTAAATGTATAGTGTGACCTTATACTGTAATTTGGCAGTGATCCATTAATGTGTTTTTTTTTTTTTACTAATACAGCAACTATCAGTGAAAGAATTTTATTTGCGGATAATTCCTTGGCGATTGTACACGTTTCGAGTGTGCCCAGGTACCAAGGTTAGTGTTTTTGCTTTACTGATGATCGATATCATGTATGCTGCTGTTTAAGTGACTTAATTTTTCTCATTTTGTTGTTCAGTTCCTGTATCTGCCCCCAGACCCCCTGCATGGATTGCTGTCTTTGCAGGTGGATGATGGGCTACAGCCTCCCATAGAAATCAGCTGCAAAGAGAGAAATATAATGGCTGCAACCTTCACACGATTCTTGCATCTTAATATCGGTGAGGAGGGGCAGTTTGATGGTGTGAGGAGGGCCTGTGTGTGTATGTGATATGGTGTTAGGAGGGGTGGTGTGAGTAGGGACCGTGCGTGTGATGGTGCGAGGAGGGACCGTGTGTGTGTGTGTGTGTGTGTGTGTGATGGTGCGAGGAGGGACCGTGTGTGTGTGTGTGTGTGTGTGTGTGATGGTGCGAGGAGGGACCGTGTGTGATGGTGCGAGGAGGGACAGTGTGTGTGTGTGTGTTATGGTGCGAGGAGGGAACGTGTGTGTGTGTGTGTGTGTTATGGTGCGAGGAGGGAACGTGTGTGTGTGTGTGTAATGGTGCGAGGAGGGACCGTGTGTGTGTGTGTGTGATGGTGCGAGGAGGTACCGTGTGTGTGTGTGATGGTGCGAGGAGGTACCGTGTGTGTGTGTGTGTGATGGTGCGAGGAGGGACCGTGTGTGTGTGTGATGGTGCGAGGAGGGACCGTGTGTGTGTGTGTGTGTGTGTGATGGTGCGAGGAGGGACCGTGTGTGTGTGTGTGTGTGTGTGATGGTGCGAGGAGGGACCGTGTGTGTGTGTGATGGTGCGAGGAGGGACCGTGTGTGTGTGTGATGGTGCGAGGAGGGACCGTGTGTGTGTGATGGTGCGAGGAGGGACCGTGTGTGTGTGTGTGATGGTGGTAGGAGGGACCGTGTGTGTGTGTGTGTGATGGTGGTAGGAGGGACCGTGTGTGTGTGTGATGGTGGTAGGAGGGACCGTGTGTGTGTGTGATGGTGGTAGGAGGGACCGTGTGTGTGTGTGATGGTGGTAGGAGGGACCGTGTGTGTGTGTGATGGTGGTAGGAGGGACCGTGTGTGTGTGTGATGGTGGTAGGAGGGACCGTGTGTGTGTGTGATGGTGGTAGGAGGGACCGTGTGTGTGTGTGATGGTGGTAGGAGGGACTGTGTGTGTGTGTGATGGTGGTAGGAGGGACCGTGTGTGTGTGTGATGGTGGTAGGAGGGACCGTGTGTGTGTGTGATGGTGGTAGGAGGGACTGTGTGTGTGTGTGATGGTGGTAGGAGGGACCGTGTGTGTGTGTGTGATGGTGGTAGGAGGGACCGTGTGTGTGTGTGTGATGGTGGTAGGAGGGACCGTGTGTGTGTGTGTGATGGTGGTAGGAGGGACCGTGTGTGTGTGTGATGGTGGTAGGAGGGACCGTGTGTGTGATGATGGTAGGAGGGACCGTGTGATGGTGGTAGGAGGGACCGTGTGTGTGTGTGATGGTGGTAGGAGGGACCGTGTGTGTGTGTGTTTGTGTGATGGTGGTAGGAGGGACCGTGTGTGTGTGTGTTTGTGTGATGGTGGTAGGAGGGACCGTGTGTGTGATGGTGGTAGGAGGGACCGTGTGTGTGATGGTGGTAGGAGGGACCGTGTGTGTGATGGTGGTAGGAGGGACCGTGTGTGTGTGTGATGGTGGTAGGAGGGACCGTGTGTGTGTGTCATGGTGCGAGGAGGGACCGTGTGTGTGTGTCATGGTGCGAGGAGGGACCGTGTGTGTGTGTGATGGTGCGAGGAGGGACCGTGTGTGTGTGTGATGGTGCGAGGAGGGACCGTGTGTGTGTGTGATGGTGCGAGGAGGGACCGTGTGATGGTGCGAGGAGGGACTGTGTGTGTGTGATGGTGTGAGGAGGGACTGTGTGTGTGTGTGTGTGTGATGGTGTGAGGAGGGACCGTGTGTGATGGTGCGAGGAGGGACCGTGTGTGTGTGTGTGTGTGTGTGTGTGTGTGATGGTGCGAGGAGGGACCGTGTGTGTGTGTGTGTGATGGTGCGAGGAGGGACCGTGTGTGTGAGCAAGGATTATTAATTTTTCACTGGTTTCCTAAACTCCAGGTGGGTCTGAGACATTCCAGGATAAAGTCCTTTTTTTCCAAAAAGAATTGAGACTTCTTCACTGCAGAAAGACCCGCTGTAAAGTTACACTAAGAATCAACAGACACTTGCTGCTGGAGAGTGTGAGTATCTGTGAGGTTGAGCAGTCACTCACTGCTGGAGGGTGTGAGTATCCATAATGTCCCATGTGACCTTAAACCACTCCTCTTTCTTAATGAGCCGACGAATATCCCAGCAAAACCGAAAACTGTATGTCCAACTCTGTGCGAAGAACCATCGCCTACAGGACAAATCAACACTAGAAACTCCAACTAGGAGACTTGTATGCATCTGCTCGACCGTGTAGAAATTGATGTTGACTGGTGTGCAAACCAATTAGGAGGCTGTAGGAGATAGAGTTGGGGGAAATTGTAAAATGTGTTCCTGGACATAGGATTTATCGACAATGTATCAATAAACATACAGTATGTCCAATGTTTCAAACATTAATATCAAACAGACTTGTTCATGAAAAATAACAAGCAGAACCAAAGGACTGTAAACCCTCAGTTCATGGAAATATAAAATGTATATCTATACTCTAGTGAGGGTGCAACATACCTTTATCGGGTGGGATTATACACGCCTCGGTGTCCGTGTAGGGTCGCGTAATGAAGAGGTCCTCTCTTTATATTCCTTGAGACAGTACACTGGGCATAGGTTGATATTATGTGGGAAAGCTTGGTTGAAGTCTGAGGTAATAATGTCTTCGTGCGTCTTGAAATGTCAAAAGAAACTCCATTTGGAGTAAAGGAACGTGTCGAAATATCCATGGCACGAACATCTGAGACACATTTACAGGAAATGAGACAAAACAGAACTAGTTTTGCTGTAAGCTGCTTAAACGAAAGGTCTTTATTCTGAGGCCAATTTGCAAAAAGTCTGAGAACTAGGCCCACATCCCATAAGGAGAAATATCTAGGATGTGGCGGGCGTGCAAATCTGATGCCACAAAGGAATCGACATACAAAGATATGTTTACCTGATGGAAATCCGTTCCAACCCTAAAGACCTGCTGAGATGGCTGATCTATATTGGTATGGTGTATTGTGTTTAAAAAAACAAAGTTAGGAAACTCAAGACATATAACTCACAGGTGCAGAAATGGGTTTCACGTGTTGTTCCATGCACCAACCGTTCCATGAGTTCCAGGCATGGAGGTAGGATTTCCTTGTTCCCGGTGCCCAAGCTCCCGCCAGGAGATCCAGAGTTGCTCTTGGAACGTTTGGGACGAAACAATATCTCCGGAGAGGAGCCATGCCAGTTATTTGAGATGTCCCTGAAGTAGAAGGGGATGCGAGTTCCCGTTGGGGTCTAGTAATCTTGGGTAGTCCATGGACATTTCCATGAGTGTAGGGAACCATGGTTGAGCTGTCCAAAACGGGGTTATGAGGATCAAGGAAGTCTGATAATGTCTGAGGTGTAGTAGATTCCGGGCAATCAGAGAGAATGGTGAAAAAGAGTAATGGCACCTGTTCGGCCATGGTTGCAGGAAGGCATCCAATGCCAGGGCTTCTGGATCTGGTCTCCAGCGGAGAAACTTCGGTAGTTGGGAGTTCAAACGAGATGCGAATAGGTCAATGTCCAGAGGGCACCAAAGTGGCTGCAAACGGAGGAAGACGGAGGGATCCAGTTGCTGGCATCCCGCAGGTGTCTGTAGTCCCAATCCAGCACATTCCCTAAAGGTACTCCACATGAACTTCCCTACATAGGAGCCTAACTCCTTAACAAAATTGTCTCCAAACAGGAGGCCTTTTGCCTTTCAGGCTCTGAGATCGTTAGATTTACTAGCTTAGGTTCTATCTTAATAAGTATTGCCTTCCGTCTCTCTGTGGCTAATGCTGTACTGGTGTTGCCAGGTAAGCATACGGACCGTTGGATCCACCCCCTGATGGCTAGCAAGTCTGCAGGGGTCCCATCTGCTAAGGCTGTCTCGACCATATTAAAAGTCTTTGCACTTGGCCCCAGGGCGTCCAGGATTTTATCCTGCTAGTTGCGCAAGGAAAAATCCAGTCCTTTCTTGGCCTTCCACTCTTTTTTTCCCAGGAATTGGGCGATTTTTGGGTCCACATCTGCCGTGGTGCAGACCATATCAGGGAGTGTGGGCCGTGGGCATTCAGCCCTAAGTTTGCTAACCACAGCATCTCTAACAGGACGTACCCTTTCGGTCTGAAAATTTTTAAAGCATCCTCGTCTAAGTGACGGGAGTTTTTTGGGCGCATTTACACCCACTGGGAGCAACCGGTTTACTCTCTATAAAGGGGTTAGGAGAAAGGAGAGTAGGTGGCTTCTAGGTGGACGTTGGGGCCCATGTAATATGTTACCAGACATAGTCCCTATAGCGGCAGAAATATCTTGTTACTGATTTTGCCATCATGGCTTCCAGGAGAGAATTAACCTCTTCAGAGTTCATTTGCTCCTGTGACGCTTCATCTGACACGGTTTGTCAAAGGAAATAAGAGAATTAAACAGTGTTCCCAGAAGAATAACAAAGGAAAACCGCAAAAGTTGTTATAACAAACACTAAAATAAATAGTTAATATCTGAAAATCCTACAATTAATACAGAGGGTTTGGAAAATTTTACTTAGCTGAGGAGGCAGCAGCAAAGAAAGAGGAGTGACTTAAGGTCACATGGGACATTATGGTGCTAGGAACCATCTCATTGGATAACATGTTTATATTGTCGTTAACCTCTTGGGGTACATGCTTTATTTTTCTTGTGAATATTAAGTATCCTTTATTTGCTGCTGAGGAATAAAAGGAAGAGATAAGCACAATGAGCCTCCGTGGCCTTTAACCCCTTAAGGATGTGTGACATGTCATGATTCCCTTTTATTCCAGAAGTTTGGTCCTTAAGGGGTTAATAAAATCATAACTTACTAACTAAAAGCACCCCTCCAAGGGAAAAAAACAAACAAACAATTTCACTCACACACTCAGTCCCCCCTCCCCCCCCCACCCCATTCTTATTCAATCTCATACCTTCACCCTTCTTCCTGTCATTTCCCCATCCAACTGCTTTCTCTGCCAGTTTCTTCAACTCACACCACTTCTATTTACCCCCTTCACTCTCACTTTCCTTTATTTGCCCCCTTTCTCTGTGGTTCTCCTTCACTCTCCCTTTTCTCTGTGGTTCTCCTTCATTCCCCCCTTTTCTCTGTGGTTCTCCTTCATTCCCCCCTTTTTCTGTGGTTCTCCTTCATTCCCCCTTTCTCTGTGGTTCTCCTTCACTCCCCTCTGTCTCTGAGGTTCTCCATCACTCCTCCAAGGGCCATCTTAACAGCACCATAGGTCCCCCCTTTTTCTGTGGTTCTCCTTGACTCCCCTTTTTTCTGTGGTTATCCTTTACTCCCCTCTTATTCTGTGGTTCTCCTTTTCTCCCCCCCTTATTCTGTGGTTCTCCTTTACTCCCCCCTCATTCTGTGGTTCTCCTTTACTCCCCCCTCATTCTGTGGTTCTCCTTTACTCCCCCCTCATTCTGTGGTTCTCCTTTACTCCCCCCTCATTCTGTGGTTCTCCTTTACTCCCCCCTCATTCTGTGGTTCTCCTTTACTCCCCCCTCATTCTGTGGTTCTCCTTCACTCCCCCCTTATTCTGTGGTTCTCCTTCACTCCCCCCTTATTCTGTGGTTCTCCTTCACTCCCCCCTTATTCTGTGGTTCTCCTTCACTCCCCCCTTATTCTGTGGTTCTCCTTCACTCCCCCCTTATTCTGTGGTTCTCCTTTACTCCCCCCTTATTCTGTGGTTCTCCTTTACTCCCCCCTTATTCTGTGGTTCTCCTTCACTCCCCCCTTATTCTGTGGTTCTCCTTCACTCCCCCCTTATTCTGTGGTTCTCCTTCACTCCCCCCTTATTCTGTGGTTCTCCTTCACTCCCCCCTTATTCTGTGGTTCTCCTTCACTCCCCCCTTATTCTGTGGTTCTCCTTCACTCCCCCCTTATTCTGTGGTTCTCCTTCACTCCCCCCTTATTCTGTGGTTCTCCTTCACTCCCCCATTATTCTGTGGTTCTCCTTCACTCCCCCCTCATTCTATGGTTCTCCTTTACTCCCCCCTTATTCTGTGGTTCTCCTTCACTCCCCCCTTATTCTGTGGTTCTCCTTTACTCCCCCCTTATTCTGTGGTTCTCCTTCACTCCCCCCTTATTCTGTGGTTCTCCTTTACTCCCCCCTTATTCTGTGGTTCTCCTTCACTCCCCCCTCATTCTGTGGTTCTCCTTCACTCCCCCCTCATTCTGTGGTTCTCCTTTACTCCCCCCTTATTCTGTGGTTCTCCTTCACTCCCCCCTCATTCTGTGGTTCTCCTTCACTCCCCCCTTATTCTGTGGTTCTCCTTTACTCCCCCCTTATTCTGTGGTTCTCTTTCACTCCCCCCTTATTCTGTGGTTCTCCTTCACTCCCCCCTTATTCTGTGGTTCTCCTTCACTCCCCCCTTATTCTGTGGTTCTCCTTCACTCCCCCCTCATTCTATGGTTCTCCTTTACTCCCCCCTTATTCTGTGGTTCTCCTTCACTCCCCCCTTATTCTGTGGTTCTCCTTTACTCCCCCCTTATTCTGTGGTTCTCCTTTACTCCCCCCTTATTCTGTGGTTCTCCTTCACTCCCCCCTCATTCTGTGGTTCTCCTTCACTCCCCCCTTATTCTGTGGTTCTCCTTTACTCCCCCCTTATTCTGTGGTTCTCCTTCACTCCACCCTTATTCTGTGGTTCTCCTTCACTCCCCCATTATTCTGTGGTTCTCCTTCACTCCCCCCTTATTCTGTGGTTCTCCTTTACTCCCCCCTTATTCTGTGGTTCTCCTTTACTCCCCCCTCATTCTGTGGTTCTCCTTTACTCCCCCCTCATTCTGTGGTTCTCCTTCACTCCCCCCTTATTCTGTGGTTCTCCTTCACTCCCCCCTTATTCTGTGGTTCTCCTTTACTCCCCCCTTATTCTGTGGTTCTCCTTCACTTCCCCCTTATTCTGTGGTTCTCCTTCACTCCCCCATTATTCTGTGGTTCTCCTTCACTCCCCCCTTATTCTGTGGTTCTCCTTTACTCCCCCCTTATTCTGTGGTTCTCCTTTACTCCCCCCTCATTCTGTGGTTCTCCTTCACTCCCCCCTTATTCTGTGGTTCTCCTTCACTCCCCCCTTATTCTGTGGTTCTCCTTCACTCCCCCCTTATTCTGTGGTTCTCCTTTACTCCCCCCATATTCTGTGGTTCTCCATCACTCCTCCAAGGGCCATCTTAACAGCACCATAGGCTCCCGCGCAAAGCAGTGCTCTGGGCCCTGCCTACACAACCACTCACAGGGGGAAAAAAAGTGAATTATCAATAAATATTAAATCTTCTTTCTCTTTCAGTCTCTAAGAGCAACAAGGAATTTCTCTGCCTCTGATTGGACTAAAAACTTTGAGGTCATTTTTCAGGATGAAGAAGGTAAGTAGGATAAACGAGTCAGGAATCGGGGTCTGTGCAGAAAGGTTTTGTAAGAGTCCTTGTAGCTGTTTTTGAGAACGGTTATGTAGGGTCTTTGTATGTTTCTGTCTGCAGCTTTGGACTGGGGTGGGCCACGCAGAGAGTGGTTTGAATTGATCTGTAAAAGTTTATTTGACACAAGCAACCAGCTCTTCACTCGTTTCTGCGATACTAATCAAGGACTGGTAAGTGTTCTGTCTCGTTCTGACTTTTCAATTACCTAACTATTATTCTATCCATTCTCCTATCTTGCTGCCTTTTGTGTCCCCAATGTCAAAAATGCCTGGTATGTTTCAGATTAGGTACTTTTTGTTGATTGTGGATTTTTATGATCCTTGTTTAAGGTGCACCCAAACCCTAACCGCCCAACTGGGGTGCGATTAAAGCTGTATGAGTTTGCAGGCCGGATAGTGGGAAAGTGTTTGTTTGAGTCGTCACTCGGGGGAGGATACCAACAGCTTGTGAGAGCCCGATTCACACGCTCTTTCCTTGCCCAAATTATTGGTCTGCGCATGCACTATAAGGTAAGCCTGGCATCATATGTGACCATGTAATATTTTGTATGAAAAGCTATAATGGACATCCTATGTACACAGTGCATGGAGAGTTATATTGACCAAATAGCACCCAGGACCTCTGAAACCCTTGTATTCCAATGGCATTATCTATTGCTTCCAGTCACTTTGTTCCATGTTCTTTTCTTCCCAGTACTTTGAGACAGATGACCCTGACTTCTTCCAGTCTAAGGTGCTTTATCTCCTATCAAATGATATTTCAGACACAGACCTCGTGTTTGCAGAAGAGAAATACAGTCGTCAAGGCCAACTAGAGAAGGTGAATACTGTCTATAGATTTATATACAATGTTATTTACTAAAATGAAAATGCAAACTGAATTACGCATTTAAGGCCAGAGTAGCTGAATGGAAAGCATTACTGGTTTAGAGAATTGTTCTAGTTCAGCTCTTTTCACCTTATGAAATGCTCACTTTAGTGAAAAACTGATAGTATTTAAACAGAGCAAGCCCTGCTTCTTTCTATCTATGGATTTTTATAGTGTATAAACAGAGCGAGCCCTGCTTCTATCTATCTATGGATTTATATAGTGTATAAACAGAGTGAGCCCTGCTTCTATCCATCTATGGATTTATATAGTGTATAAACAGAGCGAGCCCTGCTTCTATCTATCTATGGATTTATATAGTGTATAAACAGAGCGAACCCTGCTTCTATCTATCTATGGATTTATATAGTGTATAAACAGAGCGAGCCCTGCTTCTATCTATGGATTTATATAGTGTATAAACAGAGCGAGCCCTGCTACTATCTATCTATGGATTTATATAGTGTATAAACAGAGCGAGCCCTGCTTCTATCTATCTATGGATTTATATAGTGTATAAACAGAGCGAGTCCTGCTTCTATCTATCTATGGATTTACATAGTGTATAAACAGAGCGAGCCCTGCTTCTATCTATGGATTTATATAGTGTATAAACAGAGCGAGCCCTGCTTCTATCTATCTATGGATTTATATAGTGTATAAACAGAGCGAGCCCTGCTTCTATCTATGGATTTATATAGTGTATAAACAGAGCGAGCCCTGCTTCTATCTATCTATGGATTTATATAGTGTATAAACAGAGCGAGCCCTGCTTCTATCTATCTATGGATTTATATAGTGTATAAACAGAGCGAGCCCTGCTTCTATCTATCTATGGATTTATATAGTGTATAAACAGAGCGAGCCCTGCTTCTATCTATCTATGGATTTATATAGTGTATAAACAGAGCGAGCCCTGCTTCTATCTATCTATGGATTTATATAGTGTATAAACAGAGTGAGCCCTGCTTCTATCCATCTATGGATTTATATAGTGTATAAACAGAGCGAGCCCTGCTTCTATCTATCTATGGATTTATATAGTGTATAAACAGAGCGAACCCTGCTTCTATCTATCTATGGATTTATATAGTGTATAAACAGAGCGAGCCCTGCTTCTATCTATGGATTTATATAGTGTATAAACAGAGCGAGCCCTGCTTCTATCTATCTATAGATTTATATAGTGTATAAACAGAGCGAGTCCTGCGTCTATCTATCTATGGATTTATATAGTGTATAAACAGAGCGAGCCCAGCTTCTATCTATCTATGGATTTATATAGTGTATAAACAGAGCGAGCCCTGCTTCTATCTATAGATTTATATAGTGTATAAACAGAGCGAGCCCTGCTTCTATCTATGGATTTATATAGTGTATAAACAGAGCGAGCCCTGCTTCTATCTATCTATGGATTTATATAGTGTATAAACAGAGCGAGCCCTGCTTCTATCCATCTATGGATTTATATAGTGTATAAACAGAGCGAGCCCTGCTTCTATCTATCTATGGATTTATATAGTGTATAAACAGAGCGAGCCCTGCTTCTATCTATCTATGGATTTATATAGTGTATAAACAGAGCGAGTGCTGCTTCTATCTATCTATGGATTTATATAGTGTATAAACAGAGCGAGCCCTGCTTCTATCTATAGATTTATATAGTGTATAAACAGAGCGAGCCCTGCTTCTATCTATAGATTTATATAGTGTATAAACAGAGCGAGCCCTGCTTCTATCTATGGATTTATATAGTGTATAAACAGAGCGAGCCCTGCTTCTATCTATCTATGGATTTATATAGTGTATAAACAGAGCGAGCCCTGCTTCTATCCATCTATGGATTTATATAGTGTATAAACAGAGCGAGCCCTGCTTCTATCTATCTATGGATTTATATAGTGTATAAACAGAGCGAGTCCTGCTTCTATCTATAGATTTATATAGTGTATAAACAGAGCGAGCCCTGCTTCTATCTATGGATTTATATAGTGTATAAACAGAGCGAGCCCTGCTTCTATCTATCTATGGATTTATATAGTGTATAAACAGAGCGAGCCCTGCTTCTATCCATCTATGGATTTATATAGTGTATAAACAGAGCGAGCCCTGCTTCTATCTATCTATGGATTTATATAGTGTATAAACAGAGCGAGCCCTGCTTCTATCTATCTATGGATTTATATAGTGTATAAACAGAGCGAGCCCTGCTTCTATCTATCTATGGATTTATATAGTGTATAAACAGAGCGAGTGCTGCTTCTATCTATCTATGGATTTATATAGTGTATAAACAGAGCGAGTCCTGCTTCTATCTATCTATGGATTTATATAGTGTATAAACAGAGCGAGCCCTGCTTCTATCTATCTATGGATTTATATAGTGTATAAACAGAGCAAGTCCTGCTTCTATCTATAGATTTATATAGTGTATAAACAGAGCGAGCCCTGCTTCTATCTATCTATGGATTTATATAGTGTATAAACAGAGCGAGCCCTGCTTCTATCTATGGATTTATATAGTGTATAAACAGAGCGAGCCCTGCTTCTATCTATCTATGGATTTATATAGTGTATAAACAGAGCGAGCCCTGCTTCTATCCATCTATGGATTTATATAGTGTATAAACAGAGCGAGCCCTGCTTCTATCTATCTATGGATTTATATAGTGTATAAACAGAGCGAGCCCTGCTTCTATCTATGGATTTATATAGTGTATAAACAGAGCGAGCCCTGCTTCTATCTATCTATGGATTTATATAGTGTATAAACAGAGCGAGCCCTGCTTCTATCCATCTATGGATTTATATAGTGTATAAACAGAGCGAGCCCTGCTTCTATCTATCTATGGATTTATATAGTGTATAAACAGAGCGAGCCCTGCTTCTATCTATCTATGGATTTATATAGTGTATAAACAGAGCGAGCCCTGCTTCTATCTATCTATGGATTTATATAGTGTATAAACAGAGCGAGTGCTGCTTCTATCTATCTATGGATTTATATAGTGTATAAACAGAGCGAGCCCTGCTTCTATCTATCTATGGATTTATATAGTGTATAAACAGAGCGAGTCCTGCTTCTATCTATCTATGGATTTATATAGTGTATAAACAGAGCGAGCCCTGCTTCTATCTATCTATGGATTTATATAGTGTATAAACAGAGCGAGCCCTGCTTCTATCTATGGATTTATATAGTGTATAAACAGAGCGAGCCCTGCTTCTATCTATCTATCTATCTATGGATTTATATAGTGTATAAACAGAGCGAGCCCTGCTTCTATCTATGGATTTATATAGTGTATAAACAGAGCGAGCCCTGCTTCTATCTATCTATGGATTTATATAGTGTATAAACAGAGCGAGCCCTGCCTCTATCTATCTATGGATTTATATAGTGTATAAACAGAGCGAGCCCTGCTTCTATCTATCTATGGATTTATATAGTGTATAAACAGAGCGAGCCCTGCTTCTATCTATCTATGGATTTATATAGTGTATAAACAGAGCGAGCCCTGCCTCTATCTATCTATGGATTTATATAGTGTATAAACAGAGCGAGCCCTGCTTCTATCTATCTATGGATTTATATAGTGTATAAACAGAGCGAGCCCTGCTACCATCTATCTATGGATTTATATAGTGTATAAACAGAGCGAGCCTTGCTTCTATCTATCTATCGATCTATCTATGAATTTATATAGTGTATAAACAGAGCGAGCCCTGCTTCTATCTATGGATTTATACAGTGTATAAACAGAGCGAGCCCTGCTTCTATCTATGGATTTATATAGTGTATAAACAGAGCGAGTCCTGCTTCTATCTATGGATTTATATAGTGTATAAACAGAGCGAGTCCTGCTTCTATCTATCTATGGATTTATATAGTGTATAAACAGAGCGAGCCCTGCTACCATCTATCTATGGATTTATATAGTGTATAAACAGAGCGAGCCCTGCTTCTATCTATCTATGGATTTATATAGTGTATAAACAGAGCGAGCCCTGCTTCTATCTATCTAGTACTGCATTAAACCAATTATCTCCAGGCAGAAAAAAAAACACAATTTACAAAACCCCAAAAGTACCCCCAGACGTGCTGTTCTATTCTGCTGCTTGTCTGTATGGGTATACTTTTCTTCTAACACAAACTGCAGTTGGTCTCGTACATTAGTTTATAATGAAGGCAGATTAAAATGTCTCCTATACTACACCTGGGTTTACTTTTTAATTTTACCAAACAGGTGATTGAGCTCATCACAGGCGGTTCCCAGGTTTCAGTTACCAATGAGAACAAGATTTATTACCTCAATCTCTTGGCTCAGCATCGACTGTGCAATCAGGTGCGAGAGGAGGTGGATCATTTCCTGAAGGGTGAGTGCGATGGGCAACTATGGGAATCTGCAACCAAACTGGATTGTGCAGCAAATGCTACCCACACCACCTATAACCCACACTACCTGAGCAGCACACTCACTGCACCTCCCCACACCACCTATAACCCACACTACCTGAGCAGCACACTCACTGCAGCTCCCCACACCTCCTATAACCCACACTACCTGAGCAGCACACTCACTGCACCTCCCCACACCACCTATAACCCACACTACCTGAGCAGCACACTCACTGCACCTCCCCACACTACCTGAGCAGCACACTCACTGCAGCTCCCCGCACCTCCTATAACCCACACTACCTAAGCAGCACACTCATTGCAGCTCCCCACACCGCCATTAACCCACACTACCTGAGCAGCACACTCACTGCAGCCCCCCACACCTCCTATAACCCACACTACCTGAGCAGCACCCTCACTGCATTTCCCCACGCCACCTATAACCCACACTATCTGAGCAGCACCCTCACTGCAGCTCCCCATGCCACCTATAACACACACACTGCACTTTTCATTACGGACACCAACAAGGAAGCAGGTCAACAAGCATCTTCTATATTGCTTCTTGAATAAACTTTTATAAGCTTCAAACATTTGTCTCACAGTATTTTTAATCAGAGCGCTGCATTAACTGATGCTATTGTACTGGATACAGTAATCCTATTTTAAATATGAAACATTGTATTTTTATGTTTTTTGGTGCTCTTAGAACGTCCTGGTTCTTTACTATATAAATATTAGAGTGCCTCATATCTCTAGCTAATTCCGGTTTATTAATAGATTAGCATTGCCAATGAGGATATTTGGTTCTCTCCATAGGACTCAATGAGCTCGTTCCTGATAACTTGCTTGGGATATTTGATGAGAATGAATTGGAGGTGAGTATTATAAGGGCATCATGGACAGTCCAAAGGTTGGGGAATGCGGTATTGGGGTATGATACAGTAATAGCTGCTCTTTACTATTGGGGATTGTTGCCAATATTGGAGATTCTAATACAGATATGATCTGTTCCTTAGCTCCTGATGTGTGGCACAGGACACATCGCAGTGCAGGACTTTCACGCACACGCAGTTATCATTGGAGGGTCATGGCATTTCCGTGAAAAGGTGAGAATCTGTTCTACAGTGCTTGCCACAGATAGTGATAATTTTGGGAGTTGAAAAACCTCAGGGAGGCTGCCATGAGGTCTCCTCCTGTGTATAGGAAATGTTCATTTAAAGCAGATTGTCCAAGAGTAACACAAAGCCTCTCCAGCATGGCAAGTATGTGAAGAGGGAAAGCCAGTCTGATGGGATTCATGCTTTACATTATTGAATACATTGTAGGTAATCAGCAGGTATACACCCTGCTTCAATGGAGCCACACATTCCCTGATCCTCGGAAATTAATGTATAGGGCCTGGCTCAGTGTCTTAGTCATTGAAATACCTAAATTAGGTAGTTGGCTGCTGTTAAGCGCATATTCTCAATCTAAAACCTGCCTGCTTTGGTGACTAATCTTAAATAGCAAAGGATTCCAGTCCCAAGCATTCACAGCGAAATAGCGGGTAAGTTTTTCTTGCCCATACAGTATTTTGACTGGCTCTCTTGTCCCCTGTGCAGGTGATGAACTGGTTCTGGGCTGTGATTTGCAGTCTGACTCAGGAAGAACTAGCCCGACTTCTGCAGTTTACAACTGGTTCATCGCAGCTGCCCCCTGGAGGCTTTGCTGCTCTGTGTCCCAGCTTCCAAATTATCAGTTCACCAGCCCACGGGACACTGCCTACTGCTCATACATGGTGAGTAAACAACCCTACTCTGCAATACACACAACCGTACTTACATGTGCATGGTGACTCATTTACAATCCGGTAACACTTTACCTCTCTAGTTTTAACCAGCTTTGTCTACCGACCTACGACTCTTACGAAGAAATGCACAAGATGTTGAAACTTGCCATCAGTGAAGGCTGCGAGGGATTTGGGATGCTCTGATGCTCATTGCACTATGTGCTCTGGAGGATTACCCTACATGCGGCCGGTTACTCTAATATTTGGACTAAATCAGCCCTCCCACAATGGACTGAAACAACTGAAGGTTACAGAGTGCACACTGGATCATTCCCTGCACTGGATGGAATACAATAGTGGTGGTTAAGGATCATTCCCTGCACAAATTCACCCCCTTTTCTACTGTGACAGATGATATACATTGTGATAATGGGTGGAATCCATAACTTAATCATTCACACACAAGGACCAAACTTGCTTCCATTTTAATGGCCTCTATTCAGTGAGTCCCCAAAAAGGTTCACATTATAATTTGTAAGTAAATCAATACTTTATTTTTTTTAAAGAGGTATCAGGGTGGTTTGGCACACTGTTAATAAGCAGCTAGTAGCAGGGTGAAAAGGCCTTTATTAAAAACATAAGCAAAGACAATCAGTGGTGTATCTTATTTCTGGAATTACCCTAAAATTTAAGTTACAACTGCACAGCAGTTAGAGGAGGAAGATTAGAATAGAATCACGGGAAGGAGTCAATCAGGGAACTCTTCTCCACCAGCTCAGTGCTTGTCTGATCCGAGATTAAGGAATATTGCCTCAGTTGTCAGTGATTTTGACAGGAATGGCCCAGCAGAAGAGGTCTTTTCCACTTGAATCCTTCAGCTGCCATTGGACAACCACCTCTAACTGTAAATATAAAAATGGGTAAATAATAACCAATCTCTGAAAATGTGCAATTTAGCACTCAATGCAAGGAGGAATGTGCTCATGTTAATATATTGGGGGAGAGTTATACTCCGTATTAGAGGGTTCAAGATGTAAGACTTAAAACTCTTTGTACGTTCTGACACATTTGCAATTTCGTTATGTTCCCTTAATAATTTGCGCAACCCAAAAGTAAGTGGGAAATAAACCTATAATTTAAACCAAAAGAAAAGCACAAGATTTATCAATAAGCAAACTCTCTGCAGAAACTGAAACAAAGGATATAACACTCACCATGCCAAGGACCACCACAACATAACAGGGAATACAAACATTCTGCACATAAAATCTAGTGGATGCACAGAATTGGAGTTTACTGGCTTGCAGTTAAAACATGGACAAGACTCACTGAAGGAATATAGATATAAAGCTGCCAATGTAACAGCCACGGTATCCCATGTTTTTACAGAAGTCTCTCCTACAGTTGTAGATTTTTTTTTTTAGAGAAATGTTAAATAAAAAGTGTATTTCCACACTGAAAAGGGTATTTTCCCCAGACAAAATAGGTGCTATTCTAAGTACAAAATGTTACGTGGCCATTGACATTCTATTGGCTTCCATGAACATCTAGAACAGCATTATTTATGCCTTGGCAAATCTCCCCATGTCTTAAAGTCCTTCATAGGAAACTTCAGAGTGTGAACGGTAAGAGATTGGCATGATTTGTGACTATTCTATGAACCTCCCGCATGCATTATACATCTCATAGTTTAAGGACATTAAAGAGTAAAAACTCACAGATGGGTATTTGGTGCTGATTGGCATCTTGGTAACGTAGCTGTAAGTCTGCCCGCTCTTGATTGGGCATGAGATTCCACTTTTACATCCATCTGGTTGTGGAATAGGAAATGGAACTGGAACTATACCCAATATGCCATGAACTACAGCAGTGCAGCTGTCACTGTCCTCCTCTGCAAAGGGAAACGGGCAGCCATTATAGGAGAGCAAGCATGGGGGTGAGAGACTGGGCATAGTTTATACATATCAGGAGCAACAAGAGAGATATGATTAAACTGCTCACTGCTTGTGAAGGTCGCATTGACAGTATACGTTTGCCCTTTCACCAAATGACATGGTTGCATTTGGCATGGAGACACATCCACGGTTATTATTGTTCCTTCTGTGCATCCTGCAAACAAACAAACAAAAAAATTGAGTTGAGGATGGAATATTATTTCTAACCCCTAACAGGAATCCCCAATACGTACCACAGTCCTTAAACACCAAGGGCTCTGCCAACACAGTAGGCAGAAGACACACTGCCAGCAGCCATGCCAGCTTTCCCAACGCCATGGTCACCCTGAAAGAGGAAAATGCCCTAATTAGAATAAAAGGTGTCCGTTGAATATCTCTCTAGATGTCAGAATTAGCACAATAATCTAACATTAACGCCCTCCACGTGTGTACACACACAAAATCTATTGTGGCCTTCCAGCACGTCAATGTGTATATTAAACATCAGATCTCTCAATTAAAGCATGCTACATGTGCAATCTCCCACACAGTATATTTATAGGCTGCATGACCGTATCTGATCCAGACACAGAGTCGAACAGTCCATAGATTACTTTGCTGTATATGAAAGGGACAGTTTCTAACAATTAGGCCATCCACATCTAGCATCTCACGGGATGTATTGTCAATGGACACAGCTTGTTTTGGTTTTCTTTTAAATACCTGTAAACAGGTACACCTGGTGAGAGGATATAAATGCCAAGTAGAAGTTGTACCACCACAGTGTATAATTCAACAATTAATGTATATTTAATTATAAAGTATTTTACCAGGAAGGAAACATTGAGATTTTCTCTTGCTTTCAAGTATGTCCTGGGCCCACAAACATTGCATTGATATAATAGGGTACAATCAAATACAAACCCAAAATTAATACAAAATGTAACATAGAACAGGTAGGAAATATAATCAACCATGACAGGTGCATTCTGTTTTGAGATATGTAGAGAGGGATCTCTTACAGGATTTTAGGTCTGGGGAAGATTTGAAAGTGTGCGCGGGAGGTTGTTCCATAATTGTGGTGCTCTGTAGGAGGAGGAGGATCGGGCTGCTTTTTTTTGTATTGAGGTAGACTAAATAAAGTGCTGGTACTGGATCGGAGGTTATAGGAGGTGGGAACAGCCGAGGACAGCATTCTGCTTAGGTAGGGTGGGAGCTTCCCAGAAAAGCTCTTAAACACAAGGCTGGAAAGATGCAGGGTGCGTCGGGATTCCAGCAATAGCCAGATTAGCTCTTTGAGCATGTCACAATGGTGGGTCATGAAAATACATTGTAGCACAAAGAGTTATACAATGTATTTTTTTTACGGTGGGGTTGCAGTGAAGGGGCATATACTACATCCCCATAATCAATGATTGGCATCAACATTTGCTGTACAATCTTTTCCTTTACTGTAGGGCTAAGGCAGGATTTATTTCTGTACAGGGCACCTAGTTTTGGATAAAGTTTTTCTATGTGGAGGCCAAAAGACAGATTGGGGTCTAACCACATACCCAAGTATTTGAAAGTGTATTGGTAGTGTTTTACATTAAGACATAGGAGCTCTGCAATATCAATAGTATGATTAGCCGATTACAGGCAGTGTGCATTATAAATGGTTATGTAAAGTCAGAAATAGGTGATCAGATCTCTGAACATATCAGCTAGCACTGTCTAAGGGTAGTAGGTAAAGAAAGAGGAACTTCAGAAAATACCATTCCTTTATTATCCCACTTCCTCTCACAAGACTATAGTCAGTGGGGTAAATCACATGACCGACCACTAGAAGAACTATGGTCACAACTCATGACATCATTCCTCCTGCTGTCACCCACTCCCATCACACTAGCCAGCCATTCCCAATCCCACTTTGTATCATGGAATCCATTGTGATTCACTGCAGCCTAAACAAGTCTATTTAAAGCATTAGTCAGTAAGAATCGATTTAAATCATGAATTTTAAACAAACATGGCTATTCACTGAAGGGATAGTTCTGAGTGAATTTTACTTTCACGGCCAAGATAACCAAACTGGTGCATAGCAGGCGTAAAAAAATGGTTTGGGCCTTAAAATTAGTGATTAACTTTGAATTCTCCCTTTGATAAACAACCCTGTCAGACTCATTCTTGCAGGATGTTATACTTCTTGTTACTGTTTACAAACAGATGAAGATTCCAATGTTAGAATAATAACTATTCAGATTAGTTTAACAGTTCTATTAGTACGAATTATGTTAAATACTATTAGATATACATGGACAATTCTGAAAACATCTCCAGTTTATTAGGCTAATCACTCATGTTTGGAGAACAACTTTTATAGAAGTCTTCATTGTGTCTACATAGATTTGAAGAACAACAATAGAATTAAAGCTTACTCTACCTTTTTTAGGTCCACACCCCCCCCCCCCCCCCCCCCCCAAAAAAATATGACGTCCTACCTCTCCATGGTCTAATCAAAGGCTTCGCATAGAGAAGCATTTCATGGTTGGTTGGTATTTTTATTGAACTTTGTACGTTCATTAAATTTTTGGCTATAAAAAGGTGCATGTTATCTCACAGACACACGTTCAATTAATTTGGATTAATGAAATTAATTTATCAAGAATGTACCAAATACTGCAAAAAAAATAAATAAAAAACCCAGCCTTATGCTGCATAACGAATACATATTGCTTGCTGTATAACTCCTTTTCTTCCTCCAAAATCGCTTTATTAAGAAATCTGCTTTAATATATATATATAAAAATGAATACAAGTTTGTTTTATTTTATATAAAGAATTGATTTGTATCCAACCAATTCTGATTGGACAGCAAGAAGCAGGGCCCCAATCACTAATTTCTATAGCAATATACTGTAAAAACAGACTTATTCAGCAAACAGTGACCTGATAGAATAATGGAAATCACAAATTTACACCAAGATACGGAGCTGGACAGGGTCATTCCCTTCTCTCTGCCGCAAATCAGAGTTTAGTAAATCAAGCCCTGTATGTGTTTATATTGGTAAACAGAGGATATGGAAGGAAAAACAGGAACTTGATTAGTCAACAGATTCTCCTACACATATCCAAAGCAACGACTGAGTAACCTACTTAGAGCACAAACATCTCCTTGACCCAGGGTTATTTAACTAATCCTCCCAGCACAAACTGCAGGCTTCTTATCTCTCTATCAGCCTGGGGGGCCCCACACATGCAGGGAGTACCAATGGCAGACAGGCAGGAACGGGTTTTCATGTTTGTTCCCTCTTGAAGAAGGAGAGGAATGTGTAGTGAGGGCCGGGAGGGGCCATAATTCAGGACAGACACCTTACAGGTCCCACAGGCTGACATTCTGAGGAACAGAAACTGGATTCAGCCATTTTTAACCAACTAGTAGTTTAATGTTCATGAACTAAACATTCCTTAGTAGTCACTATGACACCTGCCATCTCCTCAATGCCTGGATCCCACCTCTCCACTCCCTGGACCCACTCCCCACCCTCCCCACTCCCTGGACCCACTCACCACCCCCCCTCTCCACTCCCTGGACCTACTATCACCCCCCCTCCCCACCTCCCCCCTCTCTCCAATCCCAGGACCCACTCACCACCCCCACCCTCTCCACTCCCTGGATCCACTCACCCCTCTCCACTCCCTGGACCCACTAACCCCCCCCCCTCCTCCTCTCCACTCCCTAGACCCACTATCCCCCCCCCTCCACTCCCTGGACCCACTATCCCCCCCCCTCCTCTCCACTCCACTCCCTGGACCCACTATCCCCCCCTCCTCTCCACTCCCTGGACCCACTATCCCCCCCCTCCTCTCCACTCCCTGGACCCACTATCCCCCCCCTCCTCTCCACTCCCTGGACCCACTATCCCCCCCCCCCTCTCCACTCCCTGGACCCACTATCCCCCCCCCCCTCTCCACTCCCTGGACCCACTATCCCCCCCCCCCCCTCTCCACTCCCTGGACCCACTATCCCCCCCCCCTCCTCTCCACTCCACTCCCTGGACCCACTATCCCCCCCCCCTCCTCTCCACTCCCTGGACCCACTATCCCCCCCCCTCCTCCTCCACTCCCTGGACCCACTATCCCCCCCCTCCTCTCCACTCCCTGGACCCACTATCCCCCCCCCTCCTCTCCACTCCCTGGACCCACTATCCCCCCCCCTCCTCTCCACTCCCTGGACCCACTATCCCCCCCCCTCCTCTCCACTCCCTGGACCCACTATCCCCCCCCCCCTCCTCTCCACTCCCTGGACCCACTATCCCCCCCCTCCACTCCCTGGACCCACTATCCCCCCCCCCTCCTCTCCACTCCCTGGACCCACTATCCCCCCCCCCCCTCCTCTCCACTCCCTGGACCCACTATCCCCCCCCCCCCCTCCTCTCCACTCCCTGGACCCACTATCCCCCCCCCCTCCTCTCCACTCCCTGGACCCACTATCCCCCCCCTCCACTCCCTGGACCCACTATCCCCCCCCTCCACTCCCTGGACCCACTATCCCCCCCCCTCCACTCCCTGGACCCACTATCCCCCCCCCTCCACTCCCTGGACCCACTATCCCCCCCCCTCCACTCCCTGGACCCACTATCCCCCCCCTCCACTCCCTGGACCCACTATCCCCCCCCTCCACTCCCTGGACCCACTATCCCCCCCCCTCCACTCCCTGGACCCACTATCCCCCCCCTCCACTCCCTGGACCCACTATCCCCCCCCCTCCACTCCCTGGACCCACTATCCCCCCCCTCCACTCCCTGGACCCACTATCCCCCCCCCTCCACTCCCTGGACCCACTATCCCCCCCCCTCCACTCCCTGGACCCACTATCCCCCCCCCTCCACTCCCTGGACCCACTATCATCCCCCCCCCTCCACTCCCTGGACCCACTATCCCCCCCCCCCTCCACTCCCTGGACCCACTATCACCCCCCCCCCTCCACTCCCTGGACCCACTATCACCCCCCCCCCCTCCACTCCCTGGACCCACTATCACCCCCCCCCCTCCACTCCCTGGACCCACTATCACCCCCCCCCCTCCACTCCCTGGACCCACTATCACCCCCCCCCCTCCACTCCCTGGACCCACTATCACCCCCCCCCTCCACTCCCTGGACCCACTATCACCCCCCCCCTCCACTCCCTGGACCCACTATCACCCCCCCCCTCCACTCCCTGGACCCACTATCACCCCCCCCCCCTCCACTCCCTGGACCCACTATCACCCCCCCCCCCCCCTCCACTCCCTGGACCCCACTATCACCCCCCCCCTCCACTCCCTGGACCCACTCACCCCCCCAGCCCAGATCCCCTGGACTCACTGTCCCCCCCCTGGACTCACTGTCCCCCCCCTGGACTCACTGTCCCCCCCCTGGACTCACTGTCCCCCCCCTGGACTCACTGTCAGCCCGGATGTCTCGGTGGATGTTGCGTTCCGTCTCACTCTCGGTCTTGTGATAGTCTGAGAACTAGTGCAACTGACGTCACTGGTAGAAGCAGCCAATAGGGGCCGAGCAGGGTTTGATGAGGCGTTAGAGCGTCAACCAATAAGCTCTGAGTGGGCGGAGCTAGGCAGGAAGATGGCGGCGGTGAGGCTTCTACTGTCACTGACGGCAGCGGGGCGGCGGTGAGCGACTTCCGGTCACATGACCGTGTTACTGCCCTGCGTCTATTCCCATCATCCCCAGCCTGTATAGACACCAATACCTATCATCCACCGCCTCTATAGACACCAATACCCATCATCCCCAGCCTGTATAGACACCAATACCCATCATCCACCCCCTCTATAGACACCAATACCCATCATCCACCCCCTCTATAGACACCAATACCCATCATCCACCCCCTCTATAGACACCAATACACATCATCCACCGCCTCTATAGACACCAATACCCATCATCCACCCCCTCTATAGACACCAATACCCATCATCCACCGCCTCTATAGACACCAATACCCATCATCCCCAGCCTGTATAGACACCAATACCCATCATCCACCCCCTCTATAGACACCAATACCCATCATCCACCCCCTCTATAGACACCAATACACATCATCCACCGCCTCTATAGACACCAATACCCATCATCCACCCCCTCTATAGACACCAATACCCATCATCCACCGCCTCTATAGACACCAATACCCATCATCCACCCCCCTCTATAGACACCAATACCCATCATCCACCCCCTCTATAGACACCAATACCCATCATCCACCGCCTCTATAGACACCAATACCCATCATCCACCCCCCTCTATAGACACCAATACCCATCATCCCCAGCCTCTATAGACACCAATACCCATCATCCACCCCCTCTATAGACACCAATACCCATCATCCACCCCCTCTATAGATACCAATACCCATCATCCACCCCCTCTATAGACACCAATACCCATCATCCACCCCCTCTATAGACACCAATACACATCATCCACCCCCTCTATAGACACCAATACCCATCATCCACCCCCCTCTATAGACACCAATACCCATCATCCCCAGCCTCTATAGACACCAATACCCATCATCCACCGCCTCTATAGACACCAATACCCATCATCCACCCCCTCTATAGACACCAATACACATCATCCACCCCCTCTATAGACACCAATACCCATCATCCACCCCCTCTATAGACACCAATATCCATCATCCACCACCTCTATAGACACCAATACCCATCATCCACCGCCTCTATAGACACCAATACCCATCATCCACCGCCTCTATAGACACCAATACCCATCATCCCCAGCCCCTATAGACACCAATACCCATCATCCACCACCTCTATAGACACCAATACCCATCATCCACCCCCTCTATAGACACCAATACCCATCATCCCCAGCCTCTATAGACACCAATACCCATCATCCACCCCCTCTATAGAAACCAATACACATCATCCCCAGCCTCTATAGACACCAATACCCATCATCCCCAGCCTCTATAGACACCAATACCCATCATCCACCCCCTCTATAGACACCAATACCCATCATCCCCAGCCTCTATAGACACCAATACCCATCATCCACCGCCTCTATAGACACCAATACCCATCATCCACCCCCTCTATAGACACCAATACCCATCATCCACCACCTCTATAGACACCAATACCCATCATCCACCCCCTCTATAGACACCAATACCCATCATCCACCCCCTCTATAGACACCAATACCCATCATCCACACCCTTTATAGACACCAATACCCATCATCCACCGCCTCTATAGACACCAATACCCATCATCCACCGCCTCTATAGACACCAATACCCATCATCCACCCCCCTCTATAGACACCAATACCCATCATCCACCCCCTCTATAGACACCAATACCCATCATCCACCCCCTCTATAGACACCAATACACATCATCCACCCCCTCTATAGACACCAATACACATCATCCACCGCCTCTATAGACACCAATACCCATCATCCACCGCCTCTATAGACACCAATACCCATCATCCACCGCCAATATAGACACCAATACCCATCATCCACCGCCTCTATAGACACCAATACCCATCATCCACCGCCTCTATAGACACCAATACCCATCATCCACCGCCTCTATAGACACCAATACCCATCATCCACCGCCTCTATAGACACCAATACCCATCATCCACCGCCTCTATAGACACCAATACCCATCATCCACCGCCTCTATAGACACCAATACCCATCATCCACCGCCTCTATAGACACCAATACCCATCATCCACCGCCTCTATAGACACCAATACCCATCACCCACGCCTCTATAGACACCAATACCCATCACCCCCCGCCTCTATAGACAACAATACCCATCACCCCCCCGCCTCTATAGACACCAATACCCATCATCCACCCCCTCTATAGACACCAATACCCATCATCCACCGCCTCTATAGACACCAATACCCATCATCCACCCCCTCTATAGACACCAATACCCATCATCCACCGCCTCTATAGACACCAATACCCATCATCCACCGCCTCTATAGACACAATACCCATCATCCACCCCCTCTATAGACACCAATACCCATCATCCACCGCCTCTATAGACACCAATACCCATCATCCCCAGCCTCTATAGACACCAATACCCATCATCCCCAGCCTGTATAGACACCAATACCCATCATCCCCAGCCTCTATAGACACCAATACCCATCATCCACCCCCTCTATAGACACCAATACCCATCATCCACCGCCTCTATAGACACCAATACCCATCATCCACCCCCTCTATAGACACCAATACCCATCATCCACCCCCTCTATAGACACCAATACCCATCATCCACCGCCTCTATAGACACCAATACCCATCATCCACCGCCTCTATAGACACCAATACCCATCATCCACCCCCTCTATAGACACCAATACACATCATCCACCCCCTCTATAGACACCAATACACATCATCCACCGCCTCTATAGACACCAATACCCATCATCCACCGCCTCTATAGACACCAATACCCATCATCCACCCCCTCTATAGACACCAATACCCATCATCCACCGCCTCTATAGACACCAATACCCATCATCCACCGCCTCTATAGACACCAATACCCATCATCCACCGCCTCTATAGACACCAATACCCATCATCCACCGCCTCTATAGACCCCAATACCCATCATCCACCGCCTCTATAGACACCAATACCCATCATCCACCGCCTCTATAGACACCAATACCCATCATCCACCGCCTCTATAGACACCAATACCCATCATCCACCGCCTCTATAGACACCAATACCCATCACCCCCTGCCTCTATAGACACCAATACCCATCATCCACCCCCTCTATAGACACCAATACCCATCATCCCCAGCCTCTATAGACAACAATACCCATCACCCCCCACCTCTATAGACACCAATACCCATCATCCACCCCCTCTATAGACACCAATACCCATCATCCACCGCCTCTATAGACACCAATACCCATCATCCACCCCCTCTATAGACACCAATACCCATCATCCACCCCCTCTATAGACACCAATACCCATCATCCACCGCCTCTATAGACACCAATACCCATCATCCACCCCCCCTCTATAGACACCAATACCCATCATCCACCCCCTCTATAGACACCAATACCCATCATCCACCGCCTCTATAGACACCAATACCCATCATCCCCAGCCTCTATAGACACCAATACCCATCATCCCCAGCCTGTATAGACATCAATACCCATCATCCCCAGCCTCTATAGACAACAATACCCATCACCCCCCCCTCTATAGACACCAATACCCATCATCCACCGCCTCTATAGACACCAATACCCATCATCCACCGCCTCTATAGACACCAATACCCATCATCCACCCCCCTCTATAGACACCAATACCCATCATCCACCCCCTCTATAGACACCAATACCCATCATCCACCCCCTCTATAGACACCAATACACATCATCCACCCCCTCTATAGACACCAATACACATCATCCACCGCCTCTATAGACACCAATACCCATCATCCACCGCCTCTATAGACACCAATACCCATCATCCACCCCCTCTATAGACACCAATACCCATCATCCACCGCCTCTATAGACACCAATACCCATCATCCACCGCCTCTATAGACACCAATACCCATCATCCACCCCCTCTATAGACACCAATACCCATCATCCACCGCCTCTATAGACACCAATACCCATCATCCACCCCCTCTATAGACACCAATACCCATCATCCACCGCCTCTATAGACATCAATACCCATCATCCACCGCCTCTATAGACACCAATACCCATCATCCACCGCCTCTATAGACACCAATACCCATCATCCCCCGCCTCTATAGACACCAATACCCATCATCCCCCCCTCTATGGACACCAATACCCATCATCCCCGCCTCTATGGACACCAATACCCATCATCCACCGCCTCTATAGACACCAATACCCATCATCCACCGCCTCTATAGACACCAATACCCATCATCCACCGCCTCTATAGACACCAATACCCATCATCCGCCGCCTCTATAGACACCAATACCCATCATCCACCGCCTCTATAGACACCAATACCCATCATCCACCGCCTCTATAGACACCAATACCCATCATCCACCGCCTCTATAGACACCAATACCCATCATCCACCGCCTCTATAGACACCAATACCCATCATCCACCCCCTCTATAGACACCAATACCCATCATCCACCCCTTCTATAGACACCAATACCCATCAACCACCGCCTCTATAGACACCAATACACATCATCCACAGTCTCTATAGTCATCTATTCTCATCATCCACAGCCTCTATAGACATCAATACCATCATCCACAGTCTCCATGGACATCAATACTAATCATGCACAGCCTCTATAGACCTCTATACTCATCATCCACAGCCTCTACAGACAACTATACACATTATTCGTAGCCTATATAGACATCAATACACACCATCCACCCCTGTATACTGATCATCCATAGCCTCTATAGACATCAATACACATTATCCATAGCCTCTATAGACATCAATACTGATCATCCACAGCCTCTATAGACATCAATACACATTATCCATAGCCTTTATAGACATCAATACACATTATCCATAGCCTTTATAGACATCAATACACATTATCCATAGCCTTTATAGACATCAATACACATTATCCATAGCCTTTATAGACATCAATACACATGATCCATAGCCTCTATAGACATCAATACACATTATCCATAGCCTCTATAGACATCAATACACATTATCCATAGTCTTTATAGACACCAATACACATTATCCATAGCCTCTATAGACATCAATACACATTATCCAGAGCCTCTATAGACATCAATACACATTATCCAGAGCCTCTATAGACTCCTTTTGCTGTAAACACTGTATTGTCAGAGAAAATGCAGTGTTTACATTACAGCCTAGGAATACCTCCAAGTGGCCACTCCTAACATGGCTGCTAGAGGTGCTTCCTGGGGCAGTGCTGCACAGTGTGACTGACATTCAGTGTCTCCTCCCACTGCATGCAGACACTGAACTTTCCTCATAGAGATTCATTGATTCAATTCACCTCTATGAGGAGATGCTGATTGGCCGGGGCTGTGTTTGAATCATGCTGGCTCTGCCCCTGATCTGTCTTCTTGTCAGTCTCAGCCAATCCTATGGAGAAGCATTGTGGACTAGATGGTGGTTTTAACACTATAGGGTCAGGAATATGTTTGTGTTCCTTTAATAATATGAGGCTAAGCTGTATAATTATAATGTGCGTCTCTGTGTATGTAGTGTAATAATTATTGTTCCATTATGTCCATTTTCAGGTTTGTTTTGCCAACTGTAAATGTGCCTGTTAGACATCTTACTGAAAAAGCAGAGGAAGGAGATATCCGCTTGGCAGAGAGCGCAGTGACGGTGTGTAATTGTTGTTTTTAGTCAACATACTTTGTATGAAATAATGTGCGTAAATATACAATCAGCGTGATGTATATATCTGGATATAATAATACCACACAGCCCTGAGCTTCTTACATGTTTGTCATCTCTGTATTGTGGGGAGATTTATGGGATGATAATAGTAAACAGTTGAGAATTGCCCACTATTTCAATTCTCAGATCCCAAAGATCGTTATCGTGTAAGTGAAATGTATTCCATATAAATAAAATCACAATTTGTTATAAAAATAGATAAAATTTATTGTGACAATTTAAATAATAATAATATGTAACATGCGTGATAATAATCAATGAATATTTAGTATAACATGGTATGCAATACAAATGGCAATACACATTCCATGGTTAACACAGTCAATCTACAACATTAGCTGTCAAGACAAGATTTATGACGGGCTTCACAGAGAACGAAAGTGAAACTTACACACACAGAAAAGCTTTCTTTCACACAGCTTGCAGCGTAAGGCCATAAAACTTTAGCTAGCAGTTAACTGAATAACTGAGTAACCCTTTCAATGCTGGTTAGATCTTTCTGGACATATAAGATCTATTCCCATGTAATTTTAAATAAAATAACACCTAGACCAGCTCATTAGTCATCCAATAAGAGTAATCTACCATGTTCTATAAGCAGAATTTTAACTTGCCTAAACAGATATTTTATCTTATTTTAGAGCAAATCAATACACCTGGATAAATATCACGATATGCTAACATGTGATATGTCACATTAATACATAATTATTCTAATTCCATCTGCAGAATGGAATGGTTATAACTATATATTTCTTAGTTAACTAAGATTTCTAAATATCGAAATCTGACCGTGATTTATCCAGTCATATATCATGCTACTAGAAAATTTTTAATTGATTTAGATTATTTAAATGAAACCAGTATAATTACCAGTTGAGTAGACATTCTCATCAGATGAGTAGGTAGTCTCAGGAACTGAATGGATGTGAGATTGGTGTGTAAGAAATTCTGAGTGCCCTGGAGTGGATATCTGTTATGGATTTCTCTGCATGGCCGAATCTGAAACCCAAACTCCAACTCACTTCAACTCCGACTCTTTGACTTAGCCTCCCTCTTCCCTTTGTCTTAACTTTTTAAAGGGAAAAATTCTCTGTTCGTCACTAGGTGATAGACCAATAGAAAACTGGAGGTGTGGTTACCTTCCAGATAGCAATTTAAGTATTTGGTCTATAGAGGGCAGTCTCGTCCCACTAAACATTCATAGTTACATAGTTACATAGCTGAAAAGAGACTTGCGTCCATCAAGTTCAGCCTTCCTCACATATGTTTTTTGCTGTTGATCCCAAAAGAAGGCAAAAAACCCAGTCTGAAGCACTTCTAATTTTGCAACAAGCTAGGAAAATTCCTTCTTGACCCCAGAATGGCAGTCAGATTTATCCTTGGATCAAGCAGTTATTACCCTACATTGAAAGATTCTATCCTTGAATATTCTGTTTTTGCAAGTATGCATCTAGTAGCTGTTTGAACATCTGTATGGACTCTGATAAAACCACTTCTTCAGGCAGAGAATTCCACATCCTGATTGTTCTTACAGTAAAAAAACTTTCCTTTGCCTTAGACGAAATCTTCTTTCTTCTAGTCTAAACGCATGACCTCGTGTCCTATGTAAAGTCCGGTTTGTGAATAGATTTCCACACAATGGTTTGTATTGGCCTCGAATATATTTGTATAATGTTATCATATCCCCTCTCAGGCGACGTTTTTCTGGTGGCTATTCTGACGTCATTTAGCTTATCTTTATGGTTATCTATAACTTAAGCTTTCTGTCAGTTCAAAGAGTTTCTTTGAATTTTCTTCAGACAGTGTGTCTCCAATTCCTGCTGTAATTTCTAAAATGACAGAAACTCAGTCTCACCTTTCACTTACAATGGGAATCTTGTAAAATTAATTACTAACCTTCTCTGTCACTAATGTCTGGGTTTAGAATTATTTATATTCCATTAACATCTAGGCAGAGCATCCATCCCCCTATATTACTGCATATCACTTGGTTTGTTTATACAAAGCATTCCTTAGCTCAGTTAGTGTTTGGTTACAAAGAGGATAGAAATTTGTGTCTTTGTTAACTTGAAATCCAAAATGGAGTCTGCTCTGTTCAGAGTGATTCTGACAATATACATTTTAATTTCTATCATAGCACAAAAATGTCTGCCGATATAAATATCCTGACAGTATGTACTCCACAAACCAACTTAACATTTTTGCATTCTCTAACTGATAAACTTACTGTATTTTTAGATTTCAAAGGATGAATTTTATCTTTATTTAACTTATAAAGATTAATGGGACACTGTATGACAGGGATTTACAATTCTACTTTGAATCGATGAGCTAAAAACTACAAAGCTTGTTTATAATGACAATTTTTTTTTTTTTTAAAGGGACCCTATAGTCACCAGAACTACTGCAGCTTAATGTAGTGGTTCCGGTGTCTAGAGCCTTTCCCTGTAAACACTGCGTTTCCAGTGAAAAGGCAGTGTTTACATTACTGCCTAGTAACACCTCTAGTGACGGCCACTAGGGATGCTTCCTAGTCCAGTACTGCCTACATTGAGCGTCTCCACATTCTGCTTGGAGACGCTGAATGTTTACCATAGAGATGCATCTCTACGAGGCGATGCTGAATAGAACAGCACTACGTTTTGCCGCGCATGCGCAATAGCATTCCAGCAAGGCCCGCTGATGCAAGTCCGGCACAGCGTGGGAAAAAATGTGAGTAAAAACACTTTTCTCATGTGATTGGAGGAGGGCTGGTCACCTAAACAGACCCAGACACTGACAGACTTACAGATACACACACTCACTGACAGACACACTTATACTGACGCACACAATGCCAGACGACTTCAGACACTATAACCACTTCAATGACAAGACATGGTTTAACAGCGAATGGAGGGACAGCGCTATGGGACTCCAGACACTATAACCACTTCAATGAAATTCTGTGGTTATAGTGTGTACAGTGTCCCATTTAATGAGAAGATTTAGATGGCATTTGTCATGGTTTGTGAAGAGACTAGCGACCCTTTGGTGGTTAGTGTAGGGATTTAGGGCTTATTCATATATTCTTGGAATTTATTTTATGGTTTTTTTTAACAGGGCTTCCTATTACTTAATATTATGAAACTTCATCCAGTGCTCGTGTGTGATGATATTTTTCTCTAAACAGAGGCTTCGAGAGGTCACAAAGGATTCCGAATTTCTTCGCCTGCAAGTGGAGAGTGGCGGCTGCTCTGGATTTCAGTATCGATTCTCCTTTGATTCGGAAATAAATGAAGATGACAAGTGAGAGCAAATAGGAGATTGGGGGGGTGCGTTGCTTAGGGCAAGCGCAGACGTTAAAAATGGTGGCTTTTAAATAACTATAACCATTTATACTATTGTTCTTTTACGCTCCAAAACATGGCAGGACACAAAAAGCCAGAGAGAGGAGAATGAGCTTTCACACCAAACACAATGAAATTATAAAGCAACAACAGAGCAGCTCAGAGAGGACCAAGTGTGACAGTGCGTGGCTCAGTACAAAGAAATATTGTGAGACGATCCCTCATATTAAACTCTAATCCCAACCCCTGAATCTAGGCAGAGAGAAATAGAGCAAAGCCAGGATGAGAGCCAATATGTCTTACTCTACACTTACATCCTGCGAACCCCGATATCACCAGACCAGCAGTGTATTAAATAAAAGAGGAGGATTCACATATAAATCTGATTTATTGGATATCTTTGCTTTCGTTTTGCGCTTGGCCTGAAATGTCAGACGTTATTGGAGGCTGTCTGACTCCCTACTGTTTGTACTGACAGAGAATGTACAGATGCAGAGAGAATTCTGGGTAGTAAACCCATTTAAAGGAGCCGAGGGTTTAATAGGCAGAATGTGGTTGTGGGTGTCAGTGGTTTATGCCTCTATAACTCTTTGCAGGGTGTTTGGGGAGAGCGGTGCCCGTGTGGTGGTAGATGTGCAGAGCCTGGAGCTGGTAAGAGGCAGTACGGTGGAGTATTGCACAGAGCTGATTAGAAGTTCCTTCCAGCTGCTTCACAACCCACAAGCCGCACAGGGGTGCTCCTGTGGGGCGTCCTTCTCAATCAAACTGTGACTGACTGACTCCCACGAAGTTACGCTCTTCAATGCAAAACTCTGTATATTTTTGTATGTAAATAAAGAGTATTAATCCTGATGTCTTCTTTACATTCCTGTCTTCTACCTGCTTTAGCTCAGGTGTATCAGTTGGCCATTCTGCCGTTCATTGTGGTGTAAGATGAAACGTTAGAGATTGTTCCACTAATGAGCAGCCTGAGTTATATCTATATATTTTGGGTACAAATTCAAGTTAATATGATATGACTATGATAGATTAGAGAGAGGTTACAGGGACTGGAATAAAATATGGACAGAACTGATTAGTTCCGGGCACGTCTGACGGTGGTATAACTAACCCCCAGCACACAAGTGCAAATATCTGCATATACAGAAACACTACACTTCCAGACTCGGGGCTCGCCCATCCATAGGTCCTGGTGGAACCATGGCTCCAGGAGACACCCCCTAAATAGGCAGATGCCTAAGGCCTCATGCTAACTGGGGCCTCGCAACTATCTAAATCACCTTAGGGCAGACTGACCTGTTCGGTCCGCACACTGTCACCCTTCAACACACTTACCCCCCACACTGTCACCCTTCCACACACTGCCCCCTTCCCCCCCATTGTCACCAACGCACACACATTGCCTCCCACACTGTCACCCTACCACACACTGCCCCCTTCCCCCCCCCCCCCCATTGTCACCACACACATTGCCTCCCACACTGTCACCCTTCCACAAAACAAGTCTTTTCTCAGTGCCGTTTCATTACCAATTTCCGATGGATGAGAGGTGAAGATTTTTGGATGAACTTGTTATTGCTTTTTTCAGAATTTTAAAATGTAAAATAAAAATATAAAATAATTACAATATTAAAATTGTTTTTAAAATATTAAATTGATGTCTATATTAGAGTCGTGACTCTTTGCTGCTTAGTGATTATCACTAACCCTGACAGCTGATCCCAGCATGCACTGCTCAGCCCTAGTGTCAGCTGTCAATCACAGCCTTACAAGACTGTCCAGTCATATATTCCATTATTTCTTAGGGTTCCTTTATTTAACGGCAGCACCGATACATGCACGTCCCCGGTCCCCGCTGGTATCTGCAGCTACGCCCATGGATCCAGCTCAGGAGAGAGCTGCCATCCAGCTATGTAACTCCCAGCACACTCAGGCAGGCAGGGACCTCAACTGAGATAAGGCCCAGGAACTGCAGAAAGCACGCACAGTGAGGCAAAGGCCAATTGACATTTGAATGTATTTATTGGGGCAAGATGAAATCAAGTAAATCAAATACAAACAAACAGTTACAATGAGAAAATTCATTAATATATTATGTTAAACTTCTTAAGGGAATGTTGCCTCGTTTTGTGTATGTGTGTGTGTATATATATATATATCGTTTTAAAAATCTTCTGAACATTGACACAAAAAGCCAAAAAAACAAAAACCTGTTAAATTTGTTTGTGAATTCTCGAATTTCCCGGGGCTGGTTATAGTCGGCGTCTGAATGCACAGTGACAGCAGCAGTCACATAGTTTGGTTCTTAATAACTAGTGAAAGTGCAGATACGGAGGATTTGAACAAACAGAGCTAACGATCAAAACCAAAATGTTCCAATCATATAACAATCAGTAGGGCTACAGGGATCATTCATTTCACTCCCGGTTATTGCTGTACTTTAACTGCATTATTTACAGAAGTGAGAATTCTAGTGATTTCCAAAGTCTGCAGCAAAATAACCGAACTGGCAGCGCGGCAATATAACCCAACTGGCAGCGCGCCAAAATAACCCAACTGGCAGCGCGCCAAAATAATCCAACTGTCAGCGCGCCAAAATAACCCAACTGGCAGCATGGCAAAATAACCCAACTGGCAGCACGGCAAAATAATCCAACTGGCAGCACGGCAAAATAATCCAACTGGCAGCACGGCAAAATAACCCAACTGGCAGCGCGCCAAAATAACCCAACTGGCAGCGCGCCAAAATAACCCAACTGGCAGCGCGCCAAAATAACCCAACTGGCAGCACGGCAAAATAACCCAACTGGCAGCGCGCCAAAATAACCCAACTGGCAGCACGGCAAAATAACCCAACTGGCAGCACGGCAAAATAACCCAACTGGCAGCACGGCAAAATAACCCAACTGGCAGCGCGCCAAAATAACCCAACTGGCAGCACGGCAAAATAACCCAACTGGCAGCACGGCAAAATAACCCAACTGGCAGCATAACTTGGTGGGAGAGTTTCTCCATTCCTGTACTTTGGTCTTTCTCTATGTGCACGCCATACATCTGGGAGCCAATTCTCCAGTAATATCATGTGGTGCCCCATGCTGCCTTCACACATGAATATACAGTACCAGCTTACACACATGTACATTCCTGCACTGTTTTATCAGATAAGCAATATTTGTGGCAGCATCTGAATGTCTGCTCAGGGGTTTATGAGAGAGAGGCCGTTATGCAGGGCGCGTTTCCACATGTAATACGTGGATCGAGCAGTGGTTGGATACAAGGCTTGGCACTCCCGAAAGGAGGGGAAATTTCGTGCCTCGTATCTTTTCTGCAGAAAGAGTTTTGCCTCTGCTTTCAAGTGCGCCGTACCTGGAGCGTTGTGCAATGATTTCTGAACTCTCGATTCGGGCACAAGGAGAGCAGCTGGAGACATAGATTCACTTAGTTCTGGAGATGTTGGTTTGGCAGGGAGAGTCCTGCGTGCAGTCCCACCTGCTGCACGCCAAAAGCTATATGTAGAGCCAGAGATATTTGGATATCGCAGTCGAAAGCGGCAATATGGCATACGCTGTTCCATCACCTTTCTGCGTGTCGTCTGGCGGTGAAAGTACTTTTCCCGAGCTCGATAATGCAGTGTAACTCCCTGTGGTTGCTTCATATTCTGAGATTTGGTGGAACATTTCAAAACATTCTTGCGCCACATATTAAAGTTCAGTTGTGAGATATCTGCAACACTCTGTCTGAGGACCTGACATTGCGTAACATTGTTTAAAAAAGTGCAACTTTCTCCATAACTTTGCTTCGCACCCAGAATCCCTGCTGTGCCCCCGGGATGGTCCCCTCCCTCTGGAGTATTTGGAGGACTCAGGAATGGGGAGGATACAGACCCCTGTACCAGCTCGTTTTTCCAGGCATAATATGTTGTTCGTGAGATGTTGGGAAAGAGCCGACGTAGGTCTGCAAGCGTCACCATAGACTGTGTTTTCTGGAAGCAATACTGAAGGTAGCGCTTTGCTTCATGGCGTGTGATAGCTCGTTCTCGATACTCGTGACTTTGACGTTTCCAGCGGTACAAGGTGCTTTTTGTTACACCATACTTTTGGTGTAGGTGTGAGTAGGTAAGCCTGGGGTCCCAGTGCAACATCTGCAGAGTCTCCACTGTGGGGGATTCATCCACATCTTCCAGACCAACAAGTGGCACAAAACAGTGTGGCCGGAAACCACTAGGTGGCAAAGTCTGCCCAGACCACATGATGTGAAGAGTCGGTGGATCCGGGGCCCCACAGCGTGGGCGGATAGATCGGTTAAAGTAGGGGCGGATGGATTGGTTGCGTAGGGGGTAGATGGAACAGATATTTACTTGCAGTACTGATGCCAGCGCATATAAATGCCACATGTTGGAAAATGTACCCGGGAAACAGCTGGCTCTGATATCCGCATCATACATTGCGCAGAGTACGTGAACAGGAAGGTGTTTAAGATCTGCGCAGTCATCGGTGCTCAAGGCGTAACGTGCAGCTTGCAGCATTACCTCGCAGTCGGCCATTTCTCTCAGATAGAAGCTCTTCTGCAGCAGCATCTCAATCACGGTCCGTACCTGGAGCTCTGGTGCCAGCCTTTCGTGCCCACATTGCAGGACGCTCGCTGCCTCAAACAAACGATTACCAGGCCCACTGCATTTCAAAGGAAGCATCTTCCTGGGACCGTCTCCGGGGTACAGGCTAAGAGCGTTGGAGTCCACCTCCAGTTCCCCCTGAAACTGGCGCATGCAGGACCGGGGCAGGCTCAGGGAACGCAGGATTCGGTCTGACTTGTAGGCGGCATTGATGAGATTGTCCATGTTACAATCATTGGCCGCATCCTGCAAGTCATGCAACAAGCTCTGAACCAGCAGCTGCCGTGGAGTCATCCTGACGGAGAGAGAACAAGTTTAATGAGCAAAACAGCCGTAACAGATACACATCTCTCAGTCTCAGTCAATGCATTTTAGGCAGCCATGACCCAGGAAGGATCTCTAACAGCCATCTGAGGAGTGGCCAGTGAAGTTATCACTAGGCTGTAATGTAAACACTGCATTTTCTCTGAAAAGACAGTGTTTACTGCAAAAAGCCTGAAGGGAATGATTCTACTCACCAGAACAAATTCAATAAGCTGTAGTTGTTCTGGTGATTATAGTGTCCATTTAATAAGAATAAAGATTATATTGTCATTGTTTTACAGTAATACAGCTCGTTTTACAACATTCACTTATAAGAGAAATTATAAAAACTCTGAATATAGATTCTAGTGAACTCAGATTCCCACAATACCAACAGAATGGCGCACAGTGTGACAGTACGTGGCTAGAAGATGGGTACAAGGACAGTACGTGGCTAAAATATGGGTACATGGACAGAATATGGGTACGTGGACAGTACGTGGTTAGAATATGGGTACATGGACAGTACGTGGCTAGAATATGGGTACATGGACAGAATATGGGTACGTGAACAGTGCGTGGTTAGAATATGGGTACGTGGACAGTGAGTGGTTAGAATATGGGTACGTGGACAGTGAGTGGTTAGAATATGGGTACGTGGACAGTATGTGGCTAGAATATGGGTACATGGACAGAATATGGGTACGTGGACAGTGAGTGGTTAGAATATGGGTACGTGGTTAGAATATAGCTTATAGTGTTGCTGCTTATAATATGCGCTGGTTATTAGAATTGCCTCATTAGTCACCCCTGGTTTGTTTGCTTTTTTTAGACAATGCACGGTTTATACCTAAAATAGAGTGACCGCACGTTATCAAGACAGGCTCAGAGAGCGCTGGGTTTATGTCTAATGTAGGGGATCTGAACGCATGTTATCAGGACAGGCTCAGACAGCAATGCATTTATAGCTAATGTAGGGGATCTGACCACACATTATCAGGACAGGCGCAGACAGCGCTTGGTTTATATCTAATGTAGGGGATCTGACCGCACATTATCAGGACAGGCTCAGACAGCGCTGGGTTTATATCTAATGTAGGGGATCTGACCGCACGTTATCAGGACAGACTCAGACAGTGCTGGGTTTATATCTAATGTAGTGGATCTGACCGCACGTTATCAGGACAGGCTCAGACAGTGCTGGGTTTATATCTAATGTAGTGGATCTGACCGCACATTATCAGGACAGGCTCAGACAGCGCTGGGTTTATATCTAATGTAGGGGATCTGACCGCACGTTATCAGGATAGGCTCAGACAGCACTGGGTTTATGTTATCAGGACAGGCTCAGACAGCGCTGGGTTTATATCTAATGTAGGGGATCGGACCGCACGTTATCAGGACAGGCTCAGACAGTGCTGGGTTTATATCTAATGCAGGGCATCGGACCGCACATTATCAGGACAGGTTCACACAGCGCTGGGTTTATATCTAATGTAGGGGATCGGACCGCACGTTATCAGGACAGGTTCACACAGCGCTGGGTTTATATCTAATGCAGGGGATCGGACTGCACGTTATCAGGACAGGTTCACACAGCGCTGGGTTTATATCTAATGCAGGGGATCGGATCGCACGTTATCAGGACAGGCTCAGACAGCGCTGGGTTTATATCTAATGGAGGGGATCGGACCGCACGTTATCAGGACAGGCTCAGACAGCGCTGGGTTTATATCTAATGTAGGGGATCTGACCGCACGTTATCAGGACAGGCTCAGACAGTGCTGGGATTATATCTAATGGAGGGGATCGGACCGCACGTTATAAGGACAGGCTCAGACAGCGCTTGGTTTATATCTAATGCAGGGGATCTGACCGCACGTTATCAGGACAGGCTCACACAGCGCTGGGTTTATATCTAATGCAGGGGATCTGACCGCACGTTTTCAGGACAGGTTCACACAGTGCTGGGTTTTTATCTAATGTAGGGGATCTGACCGCACGTTATCAGGACAGGCTCAGACAGCGCTTGGTTTATATCTAATGCAGGGGATCTGACCGCACGTTATCAGGACAGGCTCACACAGCGCTGGGTTTATATCTAATGCAGGGCATCGGACCGCACATTATCAGGACAGGTTCACACAGTGCTGGGTTTATATCTAATGTAGGGGATCGGACCGCACGTTATCAGGACAGGTTCACACAGCGCTGGGTTTATATCTAATGCAGGGGATCGGACTGCACGTTATCAGGACAGGTTCACACAGCGCTGGGTTTATATCTAATGCAGGGGATCGGATCGCACGTTATCAGGACAGGTTCACACAGCGCTGGGTTTATAGCTAATGCAGGGGATCTGACCGCACATTATCAGGAAAGGCTCAGACAGCGCTGGGTTTATATCTAATGGAGGGGATCGGACCGCACGTTATCAGGACAGGCTCAGACAGCGCTGGGTTTATATCTAATGGAGGGGATCGGACCGCACGTTATCAGGACAGGCTCAGACAGCGCTGGGTTTATATCTAATGTAGGGGATCTGACCGCACGTTATTAGGACAGGCTCAGACAGTGCTGGGATTATATCTAATGGAGGGGATCGGACCGCACGTTATCAGGACAGGCTCAGACAGTGGTGGGTTTATATCTAATGGAGGGGATCGGACCACACGTTATAAGGACAGGCTCAGACAGCGCTTGGTTTATATCTAATGCAGGGGATCTGACCGCACGTTATCAGGACAGGCTCACACAGCGCTGGGTTTATATCTAATGCAGGGGATCGGACCGCACGTTATCAGGACAGGTTCACACAGCGCTGGGTTTATATCTAATGCAGGGGATCTGACCGCACGTTATCAGGACCGGCTCAGACAGCGCTGGGTTTATATCTAATGCAGGGGATCTGACCGCACGTTATCAGGACAGGTTCACACAGCGCTGGGTTTATATCTAATGTGTGGAATCTGACCGCACGTTATCAGGACAGGCTCAGACAGCGCTGGGTTTATATCTAATGCAGGGGATCTGACCACACGTTATCAGGACAGGTTCACACAGCGCTGGGTTTATATCTAATGTGTGGAATCTGACCGCACGTTATCAGGACAGGCTCAGACAGCGCTGGGTTTATATCTAATGCAGGGGATCTGACCACACGTTATCAGGACAGGCTCACACAGCGCTGGGTTTATATCTAATGCAGGGGATCTGACCACACGTTATCAGGACAGGCTCAGACAGCGCTGGGTTTATATCTAATGCAGGGGATCTGACCACACGTTATCAGGACAGGTTCACACAGCGCTGGGTTTATATCTAATGTGTGGAATCTGACCGCACGTCATCAGGACAGGCTCAGACAGCGCTGGGTTTATATCTAATGCAGGGGATCTGACCACACGTTATCAGGACAGGTTCACACAGCGCTGGGTTTATATCTAATGTGTGGAATCTGACCGCACGTTATCAGGACAGGCTCAGACAGCGCTGGGTTTATATCTAATGCAGGGGATCTGACCACAAGTTATCAGGACAGGCTCACACAGCGCTGGGTTTATATTTAATGCAGGGGATCTGACCGCACGTTATCAGGACAGGCTCACACAGCGCTGGGTTTATATCTAATGCAGGGGATCTGACCGCACGTTATCGGGGTGATATAAGGCTGGACCGGTTGAGTTAGATTAAGTTGGATATTAGGGTTTCTTACCTTCTGTTCTGGCATGAATTACAGCTTGTCCGATGTCTCCTCTCAGCTCACACTGAATGTGAGACTAAACCCCCCAGGAAATGAGTCCAGAGAGGAGCCTGATCAGGTTATCCCACCTCTGGGTCACACCCATGGTGGGGACATTGTGTTCCACAGCAGGGGGGACTTCAAGGGGGAGGGGGACAGAACACCAGGAATATACAATGGGTTTTCACTAAACTCTGAACTGAATTCAGACTAAAATAGCCCAACTTTGACTCTCGCTGACCTGGAGCGTCTTTGCAAATCAGCTATTTTTGCCTTAATATTACAATTCAGAGTTTCATTATTTACCATCTGGATTTTAGTGACTATTTTGGTGTTTTTATCACAGAACTGGGAATCATAGAGAACTGACAGCAAATTGTGTGTTTTAGGACAAATACCTGAGCAGGAAAAACAGCTGTTTGGCCTCAAATTTGCAATTCACAAAATACAGATTTTGGTCACACATTCGGACCTTAGTAAATATAAAGAGACATCTAGTGGTCAAAGAGAGCTATGACAATTAAACTCACTTTAAAGCGTTAAGGATTTACATCGCCCTCTTGTGGTTTTGTATCATTATTACAGGGACATTATCGTTCTTGTTTATATGAATACTGTTCTGGCGCCATCGTGTGGACAATTATGAAAATAACATTAGTTCCTAAATTCTCAAAATAGAACAGTGCCTTCTTGTGGTAATTTATTGTTATAGCAGATCTAGTAAAGTTCTCATTTAAATTAATAACTATAGTTATAAATAGTATTCAAGTAGAGATTGTAGCCGTATTAGTCCAGTTTTGTATCTTGTAGTACCTTTTTTTATTGGACTAACAGAATTTTTTAATGACAAGCTTTCGGGAGAACCTCCCTTTCTCAAGTCTAAAGTATTTCTGAGCAAGACGACACATTGAATTCAAAGTTGAGTTGTGCCGCTTTAACCCCCGTATCACAACTCAACTTTGAATTCTATGTGTCGTCTTGCTCAGAAATAGAAACATAGAATGTGACGGCAGATAAGAACCATTCGGCCCATCTAGTCTGCCCAATTTTCTAAATACTTTCATTAGTCTCTGGCCTTATATTATAGTTAGGATAGCCTTATGCCTGTCCCACGCATGCTTAAACTCCTTCACTGTGTTAACCTCTACCACTTCAGATGGAAGGCTATTCCATGCGTCCACTACCCTCTCAGTAAAGTAATACTTCCTGATATTATTTTTAAACCTTTGTCCCTCTAATTTAAGACTATGTCCTCTTGTTGTGGTAGTTTTTCTTCTTTTAAATGTAGTCTCCTCCTTTACAGAAATACTTTAGTCTTGAGAAAGGGAGGTTCTCCCGAAAGCTTGTCATTAAAAAATTCTGTTAGTCAAATAAAAAGTATAAAGAAATTAATATTCGTCCACCCACTGTAAAGCACTGCGGAATTTGTTGGCGCTATATAGATAATAACATAATAATAATAATAATAATAATAATAATAATAACAGTAAATCGTTCTAGTGCCATCGTGTGGACAAACAGGAAAATAACCATGGCTTCTTAATTCTGAAATTAGAACAGTGCCCTCTTGTGGTAATTTATTGACATAGCAGATCTAGTTAATAACTATACAGTCGTTACTAATAGTAATAGTTATGTATTAATAGTTAAATAGTAATGGCGCCATCGTGTGGTAAAATGTGATCATAACATGATCTTGTTATTGCAAGATTCACCGGGTTATGAAAGTGAGGAGGATTTCAAGTGAATTTCAGGAGTTTCTGAACGTCAAGCTGACTTAGAGATTTGATTTTTATTTACTTTTTCACAGTTCAGCCACATTTTGACCATTGAATTCTCACTTTAATAACTCTGTTACAGTTAACATTTTGTGGATGTTTTTAAACATCATATAATGTCTAACTATTATAATTATAATATCTGTATTCATTCCATGTTGTATCGTTTAAATAATTATCTGGCTCCCTTTTCATAATCTGTTAATTGCTTAAGGAAAACTCCAGACTCCTAAACCATATTAGCTTTGCTGAAATGCTTTATGTGGGAAGAGCGTGCACCGTGGAACTAAACGCGAGAGACAGCAATTGCTCAGAGCACCTGCCTTGCAAAGACTTCTCATTGAGCTGCATTGGGAAGTCTGTGATTGGACAGTCACAGCAAGTGTGGGCGGGGTTAGAAGGGGAGGGTTTGTAAAGACTGCAGATAAGAGATCTTAGGCTTTTGCAAGCTGTTATTATATATACCTGCAATAAAAAATGCATAATGAGATTTTTGAGGGGCAGTGGAGTGTCCCTTTAAATACTGTGTCCTAAGACCCCCGTATTACCAGAAAGGATCTGTCATTTGTTTCCTCTTTAAAGAAAAAGGATCTTATAGTAAACAGTGCAGCCAAGGGATTGGCACCTAGCACCTGGGGGTCAAGCTGGCCTGTGCCCATTTTTGTAAGAAAGGGGAAAAGGGCACAAAATGTTCATGCAATTTAACCTTTCCCTAGCTAGTATTGCACATTTGTATTGCATATTTTGTGTGTTTGTTTTGTATGTTTGTATTGCGTGTTTGTCACTGGTTCCTGGTGTTTGGCACAATCTAACAGATAACAGATTATGGTGACTAAAGGGGTTAATTTCTGTTCAGCTATATTAAGGCTTTCAGCTTTGTACAATGCAAGGACGTTCAGGACACATGCATAGATTTGCACATGGCCATTCTTGTTCCCCTTCTTCTAAGAAGACACTAACCCTACACCCTCCTGTTCTACAGCGTCCCCATCTAGTATTGCCCCCAAGATTAATGTTAGAGCTAAATTTCATTACGTGCTTGCTTGAGCCGTCCATTCTGTTAAATATTGTCATTATTTGGTTGGTAATTAAATATACTCCCCTAGACTCCCCTTTATTGAGTTTTATTATAAAACCTTTGTTCTGTTTCATAAAGATGATGCATTTTCTAATCATACGTCATTGCATGTTTTGCATGAAGTGTCTCCAAGTGCAGTCTGGATAGAACTATGCTTTAATACAGTAACATAGATATTATTATTATTATTATTGCCATTTATATAGCGCCAACAGATTCCGTAGCGCTTTACAATATTTTGAGAGGGGGGATGTAACAATAAATAAGACAATTACAAGAAAACTTACAGGAACAATAGGTTGAAGAGAACCCTGCTCAAATGAGCTTACAGTCTATAGGAGGTGGGGTATTAGAAACATTAGGATAGGAAATATCAGGTAGGAGTGAAGCAGAGCTGGAGAAGAGAGCAAAGCACTATCCCATAGGAGAGAGCAAGAGACAGGTATGTAAGGGAGAGATTACTCTGGGAGGCCATACGCTTTCCTGAAGAGATGGGTTTTAAGGCCCTTCTTAAATGATTGAAGACTAGGGGAGAGTCTGATGGCAGTAGGCAAGTTATTCCAAAGGAGAGGAGCCGCCTGTGAGAGGTCCTGCAAGCGCGAGTTGGCCGTACGGGTGCGAGCAGCGGTCAGGAGGTGGTCGCGGGCAGAGCGGAGGGTACGAGGAGGGGCATACCTCTGGATCAGTGAAGAGATATAAGAGGGGCTGGAATTGTTCAGTGCTTTAAATGTATGGGTTAGCACTTTGAATTGACTCCGATAGGATACAGGGAGCCAATGTAAGGACTGGCAGAGGGGCGAGGTGTGAGAGGACCGACTGGATAGGAAAATCAGTCTAGCTGCAGCATTCATTACAGACTGTAGCGGGGCAGTACGGCTTTTGGGGAGACCAATCAGGAGAGGGTTACAGTAATCCATGCGGGAAATTACTAGAGCATGGACAAGCATTGACGCAGTCTGGGGATAGCGTGTAACGGTGTATTTAATACAGTAACATAGATATAACGCAGTCTGGGGATAGCGTGTAAAGGTGTATTTAATACAGTAACATAGATATAACGCAGTCTGGGGATAGCATGTAAAGGTGTATTTAATACAGTAACATAGATATAACGCAGTCTGGGGATAGCATGTAAAGGTGTATTTAATACAGTAACATAGATATAATGCAGTCTGGGGATAGTGTGTAAAGGTGTATTTAATACAGTAACATAGATATAACGCAGTCTGGGGATAGCATGTAAAGGTGTATTTAATACAGTAACATAGATATAACGCAGTCTGGGGATAGCGTGTAAAGGTGTATTTAATACAGTAACATAGATATAACGCAGTCTGGGGATAGTGTGTAAAGGTGTATTTAATACAGTAACATAGATATAACGCAGTCTGGGGATAGCGTGTAAAGGTGTATTTAATACAGTAACATAGATATAACGCAGTCTGGGGATAGTGTGTAAAGGTGTATTTAATACAGTAACATAGATATAACGCAGTCTGGGGATAGCATGTAAAGGTGTATTTAATACAGTAACATAGATATAACGCAGTCTGGGGATAGCATGTAAAGGTGTATTTAATACAGTAACATAGATATAACGCAGTCTGGGGATAGCGCGTAAAGGTGTATTTAATACAGTAACATAGATATAACGCAGTCTGGGGATAGTATGTAAAGGTGTATTTAATACAGTAACATAGATATAACGCAGTCTGGGGATAGCGTGTAAAGGTGTATTTAATACAGTAACATAGATATAACGCAGTCTGGGGATAGCGTGTAAAGGTGTATTTAATACAGTAACATAGATATAACGCAGTCTGGGGATAGCGTGTAAAGGTGTATTTAATACAGTAACATAGATATAACGCAGTCTGGGGATAGCGTGTAAAGGTGTATTTAATACAGTAACATAGATATAACGCAGTCTGGGGATAGTGTGTAAAGGTGTATTTAATACAGTAACATAGATATAACGCAGTCTGGGGATAGTGTGTAAAGGTGTATTTAATACAGTAACATAGATATAACGCAGTCTGGGGATAGCGTGTAAAGGTGTATTTAATACAGTAACATAGATATAACGCAGTCTGGGGATAGCGTGTAAAGGTGTATTTAATACAGTAACATAGATATAACGCAGTCTGGGGATAGTGTGTAAAGGTGTATTTAATACAGTAACATAGATATAACGCAGTCTGGGGATAGCGGGTAAAGGTGTATTTAATACAGTAACATAGATATAACGCAGTCTGGGGATAGCATGTAAAGGTGTATTTAATACAGTAACATAGATATAACGCAGTCTGGGGATAGTGTGTAAAGGTGTATTTAATACAGTAACATAGATATAACGCAGTCTGGGGATAGTGTGTAAAGGTGTATTTAATACAGTAACATAGATATAACGCAGTCTGGGGATAGCGTGTAAAGGTGTATTTAATACAGTAACATAGATATAACGCAGTCTGGGGATAGCGTGTAAAGGTGTATTTAATACAGTAACATAGATATAACGCAGTCTGGGGATAGCGTGTAAAGGTGTATTTAATACAGTAACATAGATATAACGCAGTCTGGGGATAGTGTGTAAAGGTGTATTTAATACAGTAACATAGATATAACGCAGTCTGGGGATAGCGTGTAAAGGTGTATTTAATACAGTAACATAGATATAACGCAGTCTGGGGATAGCGTGTAAAGGTGTATTTAATACAGTAACATAGATATAACGCAGTCTGGGGATAGTGTGTAAAGGTGTATTTAATACAGTAACATAGATATAACGCAGTCTGGGGATAGCGGGTAAAGGTGTATTTAATACAGTAACATAGATATAACGCAGTCTGGGGATAGCATGTAAAGGTGTATTTAATACAGTAACATAGATATAACGCAGTCTGGGGATAGTGTGTAAAGGTGTATTTAATACAGTAACATAGATATAACGCAGTCTGGGGATAGCGTGTAAAGGTGTATTTAATACAGTAACATAGATATAACGCAGTCTGGGGATAGCGTGTAAAGGTGTATTTAATACAGTAACATAGATATAACGCAGTCTGGGATAGCGTGTAAAGGTGTATTTAATACAGTAACATAGATATAACGCAGTCTGGGGATAGTGTGTAAAGGTGTATTTAATACAGTAACATAGATATAACGCAGTCTGGGGATAGCGTGTAAAGGTGTATTTAATACAGTAACATAGATATAACGCAGTCTGGGGATAGCGTGTAAAGGTGTATTTAATACAGTAACATAGATATAACGCAGTCTGGGGATAGCGTGTAAAGGTGTATTTAATACAGTAACATAGATATAACGCAGTCTGGGGATAGTATGTAAAGGTGTATTTAATACAGTAACATAGATATAACGCAGTCTGGGGATAGTGTGTAAAGGTGTATTTAATACAGTAACATAGATATAACGCAGTCTGGGGATAGCATGTAAAGGTGTATTTAATACAGTAACATAGATATAACGCAGTCTGGGGATAGCGTGTAAAGGTGTATTTAATACAGTAACATAGATATAACGCAGTCTGGGGATAGTGTGTAAAGGTGTATTTAATACAGTAACATAGATATAACGCAGTCTGGGGATAGCGTGTAAAGGTGTATTTAATACAGTAACATAGATATAACGCAGTCTGGGGATAGCGTGTAAAGGTGTATTTAATACAGTAACATAGATATAACGCAGTCTGGGGATAGTGTGTAAAGGTGTATTTAATACAGTAACATAGATATAACGCAGTCTGGGGATAGTGTGTAAAGGTGTATTTAATACAGTAACATAGATATAACGCAGTCTGGGGATAGTGTGTAAAGGTGTATTTAATACAGTAACATAGATATAACGCAGTCTGGGGATAGCGGGTAAAGGTGTATTTAATACAGTAACATAGATATAACGCAGTCTGGGGATAGTGTGTAAAGGTGTATTTAATACAGTAACATAGATATAACGCAGTCTGGGGATAGTGTGTAAAGGTGTATTTAATACAGTAACATAGATATAACGCAGTCTGGGGATAGCGTGTAAAGGTGTATTTAATACAGTAACATAGATATAACGCAGTCTGGGGATAGTGTGTAAAGGTGTATTTAATACAGTAACATAGATATAACGCAGTCTGGGGATAGTATGTAAAGGTGTATTTAATACAGTAACATAGATATAACGCAGTCTGGGGATAGTGTGTAAAGGTGTATTTAATACAGTAACATAGATATAACGCAGTCTGGGGATAGCATGTAAAGGTGTATTTAATACAGTAACATAGATATAACGCAGTCTGGGGATAGCGTGTAAAGGTGTATTTAATACAGTAACATAGATATAACGCAGTCTGGGGATAGTGTGTAAAGGTGTATTTAATACAGTAACATAGATATAACGCAGTCTGGGGATAGCGTGTAAAGGTGTATTTAATACAGTAACATAGATATAACGCAGTCTGGGGATAGCGTGTAAAGGTGTATTTAATACAGTAACATAGATATAACGCAGTCTGGGGATAGTGTGTAAAGGTGTATTTAATACAGTAACATAGATATAACGCAGTCTGGGGATAGTGTGTAAAGGTGTATTTAATACAGTAACATAGATATAACGCAGTCTGGGGATAGTGTGTAAAGGTGTATTTAATACAGTAACATAGATATAACGCAGTCTGGGGATAGCGGGTAAAGGTGTATTTAATACAGTAACATAGATATAACGCAGTCTGGGGATAGTGTGTAAAGGTGTATTTAATACAGTAACATAGATATAACGCAGTCTGGGGATAGTGTGTAAAGGTGTATTTAATACAGTAACATAGATATAACGCAGTCTGGGGATAGCGTGTAAAGGTGTATTTAATACAGTAACATAGATATAACGCAGTCTGGGGATAGTATGTAAAGGTGTATTTAATACAGTAACATAGATATAACGCAGTCTGGGGATAGTGTGTAAAGGTGTATTTAATACAGTAACATAGATATAACGCAGTCTGGGGATAGCATGTAAAGGTGTATTTAATACAGTAACATAGATATAACGCAGTCTGGGGATAGTGTGTAAAGGTGTATTTAATACAGTAACATAGATATAACGCAGTCTGGGGATAGCATGTAAAGGTGTATTTAATACAGTAACATAGATATAACGCAGTCTGGGGATAGTGTGTAAAGGTGTATTTAATAAAGTAACATAGATATAACGCAGTCTGGGGATAGCGTGTAAAGGTGTATTTAATACAGTAACATAGATATAACGCAGTCTGGGGATAGTGTGTAAAGGTGTATTTAATACAGTAACATAGATATAACGCAGTCTGGGGATAGCGTGTAAAGGTGTATTTAATACAGTAACATAGATATAACGCAGTCTGGGGATAGTGTGTAAAGGTGTATTTAATACAGTAACATAGATATAACGCAGTCTGGGGATAGCGTGTAAAGGTGTATTTAATACAGTAACATAGATATAACGCAGTCTGGGGATAGCGTGTAAAGGTGTATTTAATACAGTAACATAGATATAACGCAGTCTGGGGATAGTGTGTAAAGGTGTATTTAATACAGTAACATAGATATAACGCAGTCTGGGGATAGCGTGTAAAGGTGTATTTAATACAGTAACATAGATATAACGCAGTCTGGGGATAGCGTGTAAAGGTGTATTTAATACAGTAACATAGATATAACGCAGTCTGGGGATAGTGTGTAAAGGTGTATTTAATACAGTAACATAGATATAACGCAGTCTGGGGATAGTGTGTAAAGGTGTATTTAATACAGTAACATAGATATAACGCAGTCTGGGGATAGCGGGTAAAGGTGTATTTAATACAGTAACATAGATATAACGCAGTCTGGGGATAGTGATGTGGAATTATTAAAAATTATTATTGTACTTGTATTGAATTATTGTACTAACTCCATTTTAACCTTATATTGTGACAATCCTCCATTTTGTCCTCCTAACCTGACTTCTTCAAATCCTCCATTTTGTCCTCATGACTTAACTTGTTCATTTTAAAACTACCTTACGTGACTGAATTTCCCAACCCAATTAATACAGTAGACAAAGACCGTGTTTCCTTCAAGGACAAGTACCAGGAGGTGCTGGCTACTCCTTAAGACTTGCTGGCTACTCCTTAGAGCTTGTAAGATAGTACAGTTTGAAGGCCACAGAACACAGTAGTAATGAAATGTTCTATTCATAAGAGACCTTGCACCTGGACATAAAGCCTGATATCATTGACCGTGTAAAATGACGCTTAGGACCCCCTTGTCCCCCACCCGTGTCCAGAATAATCCCACCTCTGATGGGTGGGCACGGGACTAACCTCTTAATTTTACGAACCAATAGGTAAGACACTAACCCCGTCACTTAACAATTAATCCAATTGATGATGTTTATTTGCTGATATTCTAATAATCAATGATGACGCAAAATGCCTCTTAAAAGGGCCTGCGCGCCCGCTTTTACTTCACTTGCCAATAAACTTTCTCGAAGTTATTTTAACCTGAACCTCGTGTGTCAGACTTAATTACTTCAGCGTATATACGCAATTTAATTTTATTGATTTGGACAGGAACAGATAGACTTTGAACATTTTGGTTTACTTTCAAAAAGTACCATAACAACTTGGCGCCCAACGTGGGGCATCGGGCTATGTCCGGCCGGTGAGCCGTCCTAAGGAAGACAAGGGTGGACGGAGGAATCCAGGGGGAAGGAAGGGAGATTGATCACCTCCAGATACACGGTAGAGACTTCTGCAGAGCCACCGGTACGTTCCGGCCCCTTTGATTGACCCGTCCACGTGTCTGTGACTGCTTCCCGGGAGGACATCAAAGACAGGTAATATCTTGCCCGGTGTCTCGTTACTCACTTGTTTACCTGCATTTTAGTCTATCTGTTGCCTGGGCGTGTTTGAATTGTGTTTGAATTGTTTGCCTGTTTCCCCATTTTGAGATAAAGGGGGGGTGGACCTGCAGGGGATTTGCCTGGGGTTCTGTCTTGCTTGTTTTCCCCTTTTTGGGATAAAGGGGGGTGGACCTGAGGGGATTTGCCTGGGTCTTCTGTGTGTCTGTCTATCTGTTTGTATTTTACCCCTTTTGGGATAAAGGGGGGTTGACCCGTGGATGTGTTCCTGGGGGGTCTTCTTTGCCTGTTTACTTCTTTTAGGAGCCTCGTGGCTGTGGCTGTAAGGAAAAAGAAGTTTGTGGAACTGTGGGATCTCTGTAGAATCATAGTTTCCTGTGATCCAAGTTTGTGTCACTTTGATAGCCTAGCTAGCTTCACTGTGCGCGTTCGGACTATCCAGCTCTAGTTGAGTTGGGGACGTCCTGACCCGGACCATCCAGCTCTAGTTGAGTTGGGGACGTCCTGACCCGGACCCTTCGGCTCTAGTTGAGCTGAAGGTCCACTGATTATTTAATCGTGGTAGGAGACTTAGCCTTGTGGCAGGGGACTTTGTTTCCTGGGGGAATTCAGGCAGGTATTGCTTGTTTTTCGCATCACGTGGTAGTGAGACTTATAAGTGGGTTTTATAGGGGCACTACGGGAGTGAGGATAGACGTGGCCACATTCTTGTGGACTGCAGAGTAGAGGGAGGCTGGAAAGGATTTCGGACCGGTGTTAGCTGTTATCCTTGGCCGCTGGTAGTGAGACTTACGAAAGTCGTTCTCCGAGCGGGAACACTACGAGGTTGAGAAAGGTGACTTTGGAGTAAGCACATGTAGAAGGAAAGGGATTATTGTTGATTTTATTTGAACTGTAATGCATGCACTGTATTTCAATTGTATTGTTGTCTTGTCTGTTTTATTAGGAGTCTCATGAACTCCTGTGTCTGTCTCTAAGGATTTTTCCTTGCCTTTCATCTTTTCTAAACTTCCTATATTATTATACTATCCACTCCCATTTCTCTTGAAAGAGAAGTGATTGGTCACACACTTCTCACCTCGCTCCAATCCGTGTCTACCACCCCGGGTAGGCGGATTCAGTGACTAGTCTACGTTTTGGGAAGACGCACCTGAGAAAGTCCCACGATTCTCGGGTGGCAGTCGAGCATTGTAGACGTTCTTGTTCAGTTTTCCTTCTCTCTCCCTATATCTAGGACGCTGGTATAGGGGTAAAGGGATTATGGGACAGGATTTAAGCAAGCCCAGTAAGGGCTGGTTAGCATGTGATTTAGTCGAAGACAGAGAGGGTGAGGAAATGGTTAAAGGTGTTGAAAAGATTGCGAAAGTATGTAGAATTGCTGTACCGACATGTGGAAGATTGCAACCAGAAAGTTGGCGTAGGTTACTGACAGAAAAGAAAGGCAAACTTACAGATAATGGTTTATTAAAGACTGCTGAAGCATGGTATAGAGTAGCGAAGGCTATTCAGCTAGAAGGTTGGGTTGAGGAAGAGATAAATCACAAAGGTGTGAAATTGTTTGTGTATCATAATAATTGTGTTGCTGGGGTCTATCCTCAGCCAGCGCCCAAAACCGGCGCCCAGGGAATGTCTATCCCCAAGGTTCAGTCAGCAATAAGTGATAGCCAGCTGACTATGTTCCCCACTCCCAATACCCATCCCATCACCTCCCCTGTCTGCCCGGTCCTGAATTCTGATGGATCTTTCTTTTACCCTGCCCCATCTTTAACATTCCCATCATCCTCATCCATCCCTACGCTACCTGCTATACCTTCCCCTAACATTTCATCTGCCATTCCTGCCCTACACTCTCTCTCTGTTCATGACCCCCTCCCCTCTTCTTCCACCCAACTAACCACCTCCTCCGCCCTTGCCCCGGCTCCTCCCTCTACACCCACCCCTACCAATCCCTCTCCGTTCCCTCCCATCTCCACCCCAGCTCAATACCCCACCTCCTTCCCCTCCCCAGCCTGGCCCTACCCCTTCCCATATCCCATGGCCCTGCCCTATCCCGGATATCCACTCCCCACTCCCCAAGCCACGCCCCAGGTTCCGGTCATGCCCAGTCCGGCACAGTCTGCCCCGGATGTGCCCTCTTCCAACATGGCCGCCACTTCTTCCCTTAACCCTAATGTAGTACCTTCTCCGGCCACCAATATGGCGGCCCCCAGTTCGGCCCTGATGCCGGTAATTCCCGGTGACTACCTATCCCCAGGTTATGACTCGCTAGCCACCCCTGCATCTGGGGCTCGTTCCCAACCACCGATCCTTTCACCTCATTCAGGCCCTGCACCACGCAAAAGAGCCAATATCATAGAATTCGATGATGACGAGATGGACAGGGTGTCCCATGTCTCATCGGAGCTTGCCGCGGGAGCCCCAACTCATCGTTCTATCGATGACCCCTTTGGCCACAAGGGTCGGGGAGAACAGGCCCCTCCTAAATATGTTGCTTTCAATCCCACTCAAGCTAGTGCTCTAATGAAATCACTCCCTGACCCAGAAAAACAGCCTATGCCCTTCTACCGAGGGATAGTTCAAATTCAAAAGACTTATTCCGCAGCATGGCGTGATCTACTGAGCATTTGTGCTATCAAAGCAGGGGATGCATATTGGCCAAGTATGGCCCGACACCTCAGTACAGATCTGCTCAGCAGTGATGTTGATTACCCCTCTGGAGTAACTTTTTGCACCCAATTAAGAGAATGGGCTAAGGACAAACTTGCGGATCAGGCTGCTGGCCTTACTGATGTTATTCAAGATAAAGGAGAATCAGTGGAAAGGTTTCATGCAAGGCTGTATCAAATGTTCACAGATTTGGGGTTTGATCTTACTGACAAGATTCATTCACAAATGCTGTCAGGTGCGTTTGTCCAAGGTGTTAAAGACTCTATACGCAAGGGAATCATTGCTGCACGTCCTGAATACAAGGTTGTTCCCTTGGATACCCTGCTTTTAGTTGCTAGAGGTCTGGAATCTGTTCAGACCCCAAGAAGACCCAATCCAGCTCCACTCATGGTGGCCCGCGCTACCCCCATCACCTCTGGCACCAAGGGTGCCAAGCTAGAGGATGTAACTTGTTTTAATTGTGGGGCTCAGGGACACTACAGAAGTGATTGTCCGGAACCTAAAAAGGAACCTGGGGCACCCAGAAAGTTCTCTAAACCTGCCCCAGGCCCCAAGACCGAGAAAAAGATTCCAATTATTGAAGAACCAGATGATTAGGAAACTGGCAAGCCTGTGTCTGTAACCCCTGTAATGGCAGCGTCTACAGGGGATAAGGGAGGGCCACTTGCCACAGTGACTTTGCCCATTGAAGACCATCCTACTACATTTCTAGTTGACACAGGTGCAGCCCGTAGTGTTCTACGAGAACAAGACCTGCCAGACCCATCCTTCCTGTCCAGTATTGATGTCTCTTGTGTTGGAGTGGATGGCCAGCCAAGACGTAGCCCTTTAACAACTCCACTACGAGTTGGCTCTAGCCTGCTTGCTCGCTTTGTAGTATCCTCCACATGCCCCATTAACCTGTTAGGTGCTGATGTTCTCTCACGCCTGCAAGCATCCATCACCTTTACCCCGGATGGGCAGGTAGAAATGTTTACACCTCTGTCTGTATCAGACACTTCAGCCCTATGCTCTTTGCCTCTGATGCTGCATATAGAAAAGCCCCGTGAGGAGGCAGCAGAATTAAGGTCCAATTTCCCAGAGGAATTAAAAACACAGGTGCCCGCTAAGTTATGGTCCTCAGGCCCAGAGGACATAGGTCACCTAAATGTTCCCCCTGTGGTGGTAAAGCTTATTTCAGGAGCTAAGTTACCAAGAAAACCACAATATCCATTAAAACCAGCACAGTCTGCTGCAATTTCTGTCCACATCAAGGCACTCTTGGGGAAGGGTGCCCTTGTCAAATGTAAATCTGAATGCAACACCCCGTTATTTCCTGTGAAAAAGAAAACTCCAAAGGGTGAGCCAGAGAAGTACAGGATGGTTCAGGATCTCCGTGCTGTTAATGAAGCTACCGTCCTGGACACCCCTCTTGTACCAAATCCTCATACTCTGCTCTCCGGAGTCCCACCATCTGCAAAATTCTTCACAGTTATTGACCTGGCCAATGCCTTTTTCAGTGTCCCACTGGACCCATCCTGTCAATACCTGTTTGCTTTCACTCATGAAATGCAACAGTATACCTGGACTGTCATGCCCCAAGGGGCACAAAATTCTCCAAGTCAATTTGCTAAGGCCATGGGCACCATCCTTGACCCATGGCAAGCTGAGCACCCAGAAGTTGTCCTACTTCAGTATGTGGATGATCTACTGCTGTGTGGAGATGATATTCCCACTACTGAAAGGTGTTCAATCAGTCTTCTTTCCTATTTGGCAGAACAGGGATGCAAAGCTTCACTCATCAAGCTACAATTCTGTCAATCTTCAGTGATCTTCCTTGGACATTGCCTATCTCAAGGTACCAGACATCTTACTCGGGACCGGGTAAGAGCTGTTCTGGACATTCCACCTCCAAGGACTTCAAAGTCTCTTCATGCCTTCCTAGGCCTCATTTCCTACTGCAGAGCATGGATCCCAGAAGCCTCTCTGCTTATGCAACCTCTCTATGACGCTCTTAAGTCTGACCCGTTTTGTCTGACCAATGACGCCCTGGACAATTTCGATGCTTTAAAACGTGCCATTGCTTCAGCTCCTGCCTTGGGCCTACCTGACTACTCCAAACCTTTCAAATTATTCGTCTCTGAAAGACAAGGCCATGCTACAGGAGTCCTCACCCAAACTAATGACTCAAGAGGCCGCCAGAGGCCTATTGGATATTTCTCATGTCAACTGGACATTGTGGCCAGATGGACTCCTTCCTGTCTCAGGGCTGTTTTTGCTGCAAGAGAACTCATAGAAAGAACCTCAGACCTGGTCCTTGGCCACCCTCTGGTTGTTTTGGCCCCTCATGACATTTCTGCCATCATCAACCAAGTCCAGCTCAAGCACGTGTCTCCAGCCAGACATCTGCGCTTACAGTGTCATCTTCTTTTGCCTGACAACATTTCCATTCAAAGATGTCAAGTGCTTAATCCGTCCACTCTTCTTCCACTCCCTGAGGGGGGTATCTATTATGGATTTATCACGGATGAAACCTACATTCACCTGCTCTGTGGATGTATTAAGAAAGTCATGCATCCACATTTGACATTTTATGAAGGCGAAAAACCTCTCTGTGAAGGCCCAGATCACGCCTTCTGCACCATGTGGTACAAACCGAACATTACTCCTGAACCTTGCTATGAAGATGAGCTTTACCACCGGACCGATGTAAAGCTCACTGCACAAGACTTCTATTGTGACTCTGAAGGCAATAGCATGGTCTTGATCCAGCTACCTCAACAACTTAACTACCTTTACCGTCATTGGGATACTGCTATCCCACATATTCCTGTTACCAAGTTGAAGACAAGGTCATGGAATGATCTTGGGCCCATGGCAAAACTATGGGCCACCATGAACGAAGAACAGCTACAGGAAAATGGTATTGTCAAATACCCAACAACTGACCTTCTAGAAGCATGGCCACGCCATTTCCTGGAAAAGGAATTCCAAGATCTGGTCATAAAGAATGATTATGACCCAGAAACACCTCATGACTGTTTTGAACAGATGAAAATGGAAACAGTGCACTTACCAACTGTGCATGAGAACCCATTACCAGATCCGGATTTTACCCTGTTTGTGGACGGATCGAGATATGCCGATGAAGGAGGAACATATCACACAGGATATGCCGTAACCACAACAGATGAAGTCATTAAATCATCATCCTTACCGCCAGCAATGTCTGCGCAAGAAGCTGAATTACAGGCTCTGACTTCAGCATGCAAAATTTCCGAAGGAAAACGTGCCAACATCTATACAGATTCAAGATATGCTCTGGGTGTGGCACATGACTTCGGCCTAATTTGGAAGACTAGAGGATTTCTTACCACCGCCGGTACACCAGTCAAACACAGCACTGCAATCAAGGAGCTAATGGATGCCCTCCTACTCCCCAAAGAAGTGGCCGTTTTGAAAGTCAAGGCCCATGGGAAATTGGATACAGATGAAGCAAAGGGCAACCATTTGGCTGATCAAGCTGCTAAGTTAGCGGCCAGGGATCTGCAGGAAGTGGATGAAGAAGTGTCCGGACAAGAAGAAGAAGAAGAAGAAGTCCCTATTTTTGCTTTGCAAACTCTTCCTACTGATTTGCGAATTTTACAAGAACAACAAGCTGCAGTCACTCCTGAGGAAATCCAGAAATGGAAAAAGAAAGGAGCTGTCCAAAAGGACGGAATATATTACAACAACTTCAAATTTTGTCTTCCCAGAAATTTATACCCAGCAGTGGTCCAATGGGCACATGGGCCTGCACACCTGTCAAAAGAACTGATGGCCGCCCTCATACAGAAGTATTATGAAGCACCCGGAATCACAACATTGATAAGCAACTTCTGCAAAGCCTGTGTTATTTGTGCAAAATGCAACCCGGGAAGACCAGTCAAGGTGCCTGCAAAGAACCTGGCAAAGCCCATGTACCCCTTCCAACGAATTCAAATTGACCACATCCAAATGCCCAAGAGTGGGCCCCATGAATATGCACTAGTAATAGTGGACATGTTCTCAGGCTGGCCAGAAGCCTACCCAGTGGCCAATATCACTGCAAAGACAACCGCAAAGCGCCTAATTACAGATATTGTATGCAGATTCGGACTCCCAGAAGTCATTGAGAGTGATCAAGGCCCAGCCTTTACAGCAACTGTGACTAAAGAAATTTGGACTGCTCTAGGGGTGACTCTAGCCTTCCATACCCCTTACCACCCACAAAGTAGTGGTAAAGTGGAGCGCATGAATGGCACTCTAAAAACCAGAATGTTAAAAATGTCACAAGAAACAAAGATGCCCTGGCCAGAAAGCCTACCAATAGCTCTATTTAGTGTTAGGCACACACCTAGAGGGAAGCATTCACTGTCCCCATATGAGGTTCTATTTGGGACAGCACCCAGACTAGGTTGTTATTATCCGCAGCAGTTGCAACTCCAATCAGATGTTTTAGTAGACTATGTAACTGAACTTGCAAATGTCCTAAACAAAATACATGCCCAAGTTTTCTCTTCAATTCCAGATCCCGAATTGGATACAGGTTCCCATAACCTACTCCCCGGAGATTGGGTCCTGGTTAAGAAGTTTGTGCGGAAAAATACCCTAGAACCGAGATTTGACGGTCCATTCCAAGTTCTCCTGATTACCGCAACCTCCGTCAAATTGGCCGGTAGGCCAAATTGGATCCACGCTTCCCACTGCAAGAAATCTCCTGCCCCAGAGGAGGCGAATATCGCACAAACATGTATCTCTGGTACATCTTCTCCTTAATCAGCCTTATGAAGGCCCAGCAAGTAGCCATTACCAAAGACATTAGTGGGTACACCTTCTGGTATAATTCATCATGCACCCAGGTGGCTACTTATACCTTTGACTACTGTGATATTGTAGAATGCCCATTTCCCACACCACAAATCCAGAGCATCTATAGAGATATCCCTCATTCGAAAGACCCATATGTTTGTGTAGTTGACAAGCAATGGGGGCACAATTGTGACCATTGGGGGGCGGCGGGGTGGAATGCCGGGCCTGCCTGGGGTTACAAACCAAAAAGTGCCGTAGCTAAAGTAGATGATCATGGTAGATCGCTTCTCCAGAGAATGACTTTAAGAAAGCCTGGGGGGAGCACACCAATTAAATTAATCCTTAACATTGAGCGCCCAAGCCCAACAGATGCAGACCAGTATGTGATGGGAATGTACTGGAAAAAGGGTTCCTACCAGAAATTAGGGCATTTCTACCTCAAAGATATGTGCAACTCTTCTGAGTGGCAAGGGGCCACCCATATGGTCCCTAACCCATTAAAACCTGAAACAGGTTTTAATGATGTAAATTTATGGTTAGAATGGATGAAATATAATGCTAATAAGCATAATAGAACCGCATGTTATGTGTGTGGAGGTGCCCGGCCTCACCTGGGTACCGTACCTTTAATCCTACCCGTAGATATAGAAGAATGTGTTTTAAGCCTTTTTGCCTATCACTATAATTTTAACAGGTCCATATGTATTGCATGGACAAAGGAGTATCCTCTTCTAGCCAAAGACGTCAAACCCCCTGATGGTATTACCGTATATAAAGGTAATTACACTTGCTATGCCATGTACGATGGTATTGGTAAATTTGTAGGTAACTTTTCCAAAGGCTATTGTGCTACATACAGAACTGTCCCTGTACGTTTGCTGCAACATCACACTAGGTCACTAGGAGACATTTATTGGTTGTGTGGGGATTTACAGCTAAGATCCAGAATGGACACAGAATGGTGGGGAGAGTGTACTTTGACTAAGGCCATTATGCCTATACATATTATTTCTGACACACACCTCAACACCCATGAGTTCAGCCACACTAAGGTTAAACGTGACGCCCCAGTGAAAGGAAGTTTTGATCCTCATGTATATATTGATGCCATTGGAGTGCCCAGGGGGGTGCCCAATGAGTTTAAAGCTAGGGATGAAGTTGCTGCAGGATTTGAATCAATTTTTACCATAGTTACCGCAAACAAGAATCTAAATTGGATAAATTACATTTATTATAATCAACAGCGTTTTGTCAATTACACCAGAGACGCCCTCCAGGGGTTGGCCGAACAGTTGCAGGCCACATCCCAAATGACTTTCCAGAATAGAATGGCCCTAGATATGATCTTAGCCGAAAAAGGAGGGGTTTGTAAGATTTTGCCCGACACTATGACATGTTGTACCTACATCCCAGAAAACACAGGCCCTAATGGTAAAGTCACACTAGCTATAGAAAAATTAAATGACCTGTCTGAAGAGTTAAAAAGGAATTCTGGGATAAAAGATCCCTGGGAAAGATGGTTTGGTTGGATGACAGGATGGCAAAAGGCTTTAATGCAGATTGGTATGGCTATACTAATTTTTCTTTTTATTTTTGCTCTTCTCTTTTGTTGTGTCCTCCCATGTCTGAGAAAATCCCTCATGAAGACTGTTGACCAAGCAGCACCCACTTTGACCCATCTCGAAGTTGATGACCAAGAGTTCCAAGACATCAACTCACCCTGTCTGCCGCTGCAAACATTCCCTTTTGTTGATAAAGTGCAGGAATTCTAGGAAGGGACTAGCTCAGGGACAGCATCTGTCAGTGAATGGTAAAGGCCCCATGTGGAGAAGTGGTGGGTTAGCTGCCATGGGATACCCTTGGGTGTGAAGCGTTCGAGAGCCATACTGACGGATGGTTAGCCTATTAGGGTCAGATCTAGGGACAGCCTTGCACTTTGCATTAACACCTAGCTAGCGGCCACGGGGTTTCTGTGCCTTTGGGTTAACACGTCTTCTGATACTAATATAATAAAGTTTTATCTCTTAGAATCTAACATTTCATAGGGGGGACTGATGTGGAATTATTAAAAATTATTATTGTACTTGTATTGAATTATTGTACTAACTCCATTTTAACCTTATATTGTGACAATCCTCCATTTTGTCCTCCTAACCTGACTTCTTCAAATCCTCCATTTTGTCCTCATGACTTAACTTGTTCATTTTAAAACTACCTTACGTGACTGAATTTCCCAACCCAATTAATACAGTAGACAAAGACCGTGTTTCCTTCAAGGACAAGTACCAGGAGGTGCTGGCTACTCCTTAAGACTTGCTGGCTACTCCTTAGAGCTTGTAAGATAGTACAGTTTGAAGGCCACAGAACACAGTAGTAATGAAATGTTCTATTCATAAGAGACCTTGCACCTGGACATAAAGCCTGATATCATTGACCGTGTAAAATGACGCTTAGGACCCCCTTGTCCCCCACCCGTGTCCAGAATAATCCCACCTCTGATGGGTGGGCACGGGACTAACCTCTTAATTTTACGAACCAATAGGTAAGACACTAACCCCGTCACTTAACAATTAATCCAATTGATGATGTTTATTTGCTGATATTCTAATAATCAATGATGACGCAAAATGCCTCTTAAAAGGGCCTGCGCGCCCGCTTTTACTTCACTTGCCAATAAACTTTCTCGAAGTTATTTTAACCTGAACCTCGTGTGTCAGACTTAATTACTTCAGCGTATATACGCAATTTAATTTTATTGATTTGGACAGGAACAGATAGACTTTGAACATTTTGGTTTACTTTCAAAAAGTACCATAACAATAGCATGTAAAGGTGTATTTAATACAGTAACATAGATATAACGCAGTCTGGGGATAGTGTGTAAAGGTGTATTTAATACAGTAACATAGATATAACGCAGTCTGGGGATAGCGTGTAAAGGTGTATTTAATACAGTAACATAGATATAACGCAGTCTGGGGATAGCGGGTAAAGGTGTATTTAATACAGTAACATAGCTATAACGCAGTCTGGGGATAGTGTGTAAAGGTGTATTTAATACAGTAACATAGATATAACGCAGTCTGGGGATAGTGTGTAAAGGTGTATTTAATACAGTAACATAGATATAACGCAGTCTGGGGATAGCGTGTAAAGGTGTATTTAATACAGTAACATAGATATAACGCAGTCTGGGGATAGTATGTAAAGGTGTATTTAATACAGTAACATAGATATAACGCAGTCTGGGGATAGCGTGTAAAGGTGTATTTAATACAGTAACATAGATATAACGCAGTCTGGGGATAGTATGTAAAGGTGTATTTAATACAGTAACATAGATATAACGCAGTCTGGGGATAGCGTGTAAAGGTGTATTTAATACAGTAACATAGATATAACGCAGTCTGGGGATAGCGTGTAAAGGTGTATTTAATACAGTAACATAGATATAACGCAGTCTGGGGATAGCGTGTAAAGGTGTATTTAATACAGTAACATAGATATAACGCAGTCTGGGGATAGCGTGTAAAGGTGTATTTAATACAGTAACATAGATATAACGCAGTCTGGGGATAGTGTGTAAAGGTGTATTTAATACAGTAACATAGATATAACGCAGTCTGGGGATAGTGTGTAAAGGTGTATTTAATACAGTAACATAGATATAACGCAGTCTGGGGATAGCGTGTAAAGGTGTATTTAATACAGTAACATAGATATAACGCAGTCTGGGGATAGTGTGTAAAGGTGTATTTAATACAGTAACATAGATATAACGCAGTCTGGGGATAGTGTGTAAAGGTGTATTTAATACAGTAACATAGATATAACGCAGTCTGGGGATAGTGTGTAAAGGTGTATTTAATACAGTAACATAGATATAACGCAGTCTGGGGATAGTGTGTAAAGGTGTATTTAATACAGTAACATAGATATAACGCAGTCTGGGGATAGCGGGTAAAGGTGTATTTAATACAGTAACATAGATATAACGCAGTCTGGGGATAGCATGTAAAGGTGTATTTAATACAGTAACATAGATATAACGCAGTCTGGGGATAGTGTGTAAAGGTGTATTTAATACAGTAACATAGATATAACGCAGTCTGGGGATAGCGTGTAAAGGTGTATTTAATACAGTAACATAGATATAACGCAGTCTGGGGATAGTGTGTAAAGGTGTATTTAATACAGTAACATAGATATAACGCAGTCTGGGGATAGCGTGTAAAGGTGTATTTAATACAGTAACATAGATATAACGCAGTCTGGGGATAGTATGTAAAGGTGTATTTAATACAGTAACATAGATATAACGCAGTCTGGGGATAGCGTGTAAAGGTGTATTTAATACAGTAACATAGATATAACGCAGTCTGGGGATAGCGTGTAAAGGTGTATTTAATACAGTAACATAGATATAACGCAGTCTGGGGATAGCGTGTAAAGGTGTATTTAATACAGTAACATAGATATAACGCAGTCTGGGGATAGTATGTAAAGGTGTATTTAATACAGTAACATAGATATAACGCAGTCTGGGGATAGTGTGTAAAGGTGTATTTAATACAGTAACATAGATATAACGCAGTCTGGGGATAGTGTGTAAAGGTGTATTTAATACAGTAACATAGATATAACGCAGTCTGGGGATAGCATGTAAAGGTGTATTTAATACAGTAACATAGATATAACGCAGTCTGGGGATAGTGTGTAAAGGTGTATTTAATACAGTAACATAGATATAACGCAGTCTGGGGATAGCATGTAAAGGTGTATTTAATACAGTAACATAGATATAACGCAGTCTGGGGATAGCATGTAAAGGTGTATTTAATACAGTAACATAGATATAACGCAGTCTGGGGATAGTGTGTAAAGGTGTATTTAATACAGTAACATAGATATAACGCAGTCTGGGGATAGCGTGTAAAGGTGTATTTAATACAGTAACATAGATATAACGCAGTCTGGGGATAGTGTGTAAAGGTGTATTTAATACAGTAACATAGATATAACGCAGTCTGGGGATAGCGTGTAAAGGTGTATTTAATACAGTAACATAGATATAACGCAGTCTGGGGATAGTGTGTAAAGGTGTATTTAATACAGTAACATAGATATAACGCAGTCTGGGGATAGCGTGTAAAGGTGTATTTAATACAGTAACATAGATATAACGCAGTCTGGGGATAGTGTGTAAAGGTGTATTTAATACAGTAACGTAGATATAACGCAGTCTGGGGATAGCGTGTAAAGGTGTATTTAATACAGTAACATAGATATAACGCAGTCTGGGGATAGTGTGTAAAGGTGTATTTAATACAGTAACATAGATATAACGCAGGCTGGGGATAGCGTGTAAAGGTGTATTTAATACAGTAACATAGATATAACGCAGTCTGGGGATAGCGTGTAAAGGTGTATTTAATACAGTAACATAGATATAACGCAGTCTGGGGATAGTGTGTAAAGGTGTATTTAATACAGTAACATAGATATAACGCAGTCTGGGGATAGCGTGTAAAGGTGTATTTAATACAGTAACATAGATATAACGCAGTCTGGGGATAGCGTGTAAAGGTGTATTTAATACAGTAACATAGATATAACGCAGTCTGGGGATAGTGTGTAAAGGTGTATTTAATACAGTAACATAGATATAACGCAGTCTGGGGATAGTGTGTAAAGGTGTATTTAATACAGTAACATAGATATAACGCAGTCTGGGGATAGCGTGTAAAGGTGTATTTAATACAGTAACATAGATATAACGCAGTCTGGGGATAGCGGGTAAAGGTGTATTTAATACAGTAACATAGCTATAACGCAGTCTGGGGATAGTGTGTAAAGGTGTATTTAATACAGTAACATAGATATAACGCAGTCTGGGGATAGTGTGTAAAGGTGTATTTAATACAGTAACATAGATATAACGCAGTCTGGGGATAGTGTGTAAAGGTGTATTTAATACAGTAACATAGATATAACGCAGTCTGGGGATAGTGCGTAAAGGTGTATTTAATACAGTAACATAGATATAACGCAATCTCGGGATAGTGTGTAAAGGTGTATTTAATACAGTAACATAGATATAACGCAGTCTGGGGATAGTGTGTAAAGGTGTATTTAATACAGTAACATAGATATAACGCAGTCTGGGGATAGCGTGTAAAGGTGTATTTAATACAGTAACATAGATATAACGCAGTCTGGGGATAGTATGTAAAGGTGTATTTAATACAGTAACATAGATATAACGCAGTCTGGGGATAGCGTGTAAAGGTGTATTTAATACAGTAACATAGATATAACGCAGTCTGGGGATAGCGTGTAAAGGTGTATTTAATACAGTAACATAGATATAACGCAGTCTGGGGATAGTATGTAAAGGTGTATTTAATACAGTAACATAGATATAACGCAGTCTGGGGATAGCGTGTAAAGGTGTATTTAATACAGTAACATAGATATAACGCAGTCTGGGGATAGCGTGTAAAGGTGTATTTAATACAGTAACATAGATATAACGCAGTCTGGGGATAGCGTGTAAAGGTGTATTTAATACAGTAACATAGATATAACGCAGTCTGGGGATAGTATGTAAAGGTGTATTTAATACAGTAACATAGATATAACGCAGTCTGGGGATAGTGTGTAAAGGTGTATTTAATACAGTAACATAGATATAACGCAGTCTGGGGATAGTGTGTAAAGGTGTATTTAATACAGTAACATAGATATAACGCAGTCTGGGGATAGCATGTAAAGGTGTATTTAATACAGTAACATAGATATAACGCAGTCTGGGGATAGCGTGTAAAGGTGTATTTAATACAGTAACATAGATATAACGCAGTCTGGGGATAGTGTGTAAAGGTGTATTTAATACAGTAACATAGATATAACGCAGTCTGGGGATAGCGTGTAAAGGTGTATTTAATACAGTAACATAGATATAACGCAGTCTGGGGATAGCGTGTAAAGGTGTATTTAATACAGTAACATAGATATAACGCAGTCTGGGGATAGCGTGTAAAGGTGTATTTAATACAGTAACATAGATATAACGCAGTCTGGGGATAGCGTGTAAAGGTGTATTTAATACAGTAACATAGATATAACGCAGTCTGGGGATAGTGTGTAAAGGTGTATTTAATACAGTAACATAGATATAACGCAGTCTGGGGATAGTGTGTAAAGGTGTATTTAATACAGTAACATAGATATAACGCAGTCTGGGGATAGCGGGTAAAGGTGTATTTAATACAGTAACATAGATATAACGCAGTCTGGGGATAGTGTGTAAAGGTGTATTTAATACAGTAACATAGATATAACGCAGTCTGGGGATAGTGTGTAAAGGTGTATTTAATACAGTAACATAGATATAACGCAGTCTGGGGATAGCGTGTAAAGGTGTATTTAATACAGTAACATAGATATAACGCAGTCTGGGGATAGCGTGTAAAGGTGTATTTAATACAGTAACATAGATATAACGCAGTCTGGGGATAGTGTGTAAAGGTGTATTTAATACAGTAACATAGATATAACGCAGTCTGGGGATAGTGTGTAAAGGTGTATTTAATACAGTAACATAGATATAATGCAGTCTGGGGATAGCGTGTAAAGGTGTATTTAATACAGTAACATAGATATAACGCAGTCTGGGGATAGTGTGTAAAGGTGTATTTAATACAGTAACATAGATATAATGCAGTCTGGGGATAGCGTGTAAAGGTGTATTTAATACAGTAACATAGATATAACGCAGTCTGGGGATAGCATGTAAAGGTGTATTTAATACAGTAACATAGATATAACGCAGTCTGGGGATAGTGTGTAAAGGTGTATTTAATACAGTAACATAGATATAACACAGTCTGGGGATAGTGTGTAAAGGTGTATTTAATACAGTAACATAGATATAACGCAGTCTGGGGATAGCGGGTAAAGGTGTATTTAATACAGTAACATAGATATAACGCAGTCTGGGGATAGTGTGTAAAGGTGTATTTAATACAGTAACATAGATATAACGCAGTCTGGAGATAGTGTGTAAAGGTGTATTTCATACAGTAACATAGATATAACGCAGTCTGGGGATAGCGGGTAAAGGTGTATTTAATACAGTAACATAGATATAACGCAGTCTGGGGATAGTGTGTAAAGGTGTATTTAATACAGTAACATAGATATAACGCAGTCTGGGGATAGTGTGTAAAGGTGTATTTAATACAGTAACATAGATATAACTCAGTCTGGGGATAGCATGTAAAGGTGTATTTAATACAGTAACATAGATATAACGCAGTCTGGGGATAGCATGTAAAGGTGTATTTAATACAGTAACATAGATATAACGCAGTCTGGGGATAGTGTGTAAAGGTGTATTTAATACAGTAACATAGATATAACGCAGTCTGGGGATAGCATGTAAAGGTGTATTTAATACAGTAACATAGATATAACGCAGTCTGGGGATAGCGTGTAAAGGTGTATTTAATACAGTAACATAGATATAACGCAGTCTGGGGATAGTGTGTAAAGGTGTATTTAATACAGTAACATAGATATAACGCAGTCTGGGGATAGCGTGTAAAGGTGTATTTAATACAGTAACATAGATATAACGCAGTCTGGGGATAGCGTGTAAAGGTGTATTTAATACAGTAACATAGATATAACGCAGTCTGGGGATAGCGTGTAAAGGTGTATTTAATACAGTAACATAGATATAACGCAGTCTGGGGATAGCGTGTAAAGGTGTATTTAATACAGTAACATAGATATAACGCAGTCTGGGGATAGTGTGTAAAGGTGTATTTAATACAGTAACATAGATATAACGCAGTCTGGGGATAGTGTGTAAAGGTGTATTTAATACAGTAACATAGATATAACGCAGTCTGGGGATAGCGGGTAAAGGTGTATTTAATACAGTAACATAGATATAACGCAGTCTGGGGATAGCGTGTAAAGGTGTATTTAATACAGTAACATAGATATAACGCAGTCTGGGGATAGTGTGTAAAGGTGTATTTAATACAGTAACATAGATATAACGCAGTCTGGGGATAGCGTGTAAAGGTGTATTTAATACAGTAACATAGATATAACGCAGTCTGGGGATAGCGTGTAAAGGTGTATTTAATACAGTAACATAGATATAACGCAGTCTGGGGATAGTGTGTAAAGGTGTATTTAATACAGTAACATAGATATAACGCAGTCTGGGGATAGTGTGTAAAGGTGTATTTAATACAGTAACATAGATATAATGCAGTCTGGGGATAGCGTGTAAAGGTGTATTTAATACAGTAACATAGATATAACGCAGTCTGGGGATAGTGTGTAAAGGTGTATTTAATACAGTAACATAGATATAATGCAGTCTGGGGATAGCGTGTAAAGGTGTATTTAATACAGTAACATAGATATAACGCAGTCTGGGGATAGCATGTAAAGGTGTATTTAATACAGTAACATAGATATAACGCAGTCTGGGGATAGTGTGTAAAGGTGTATTTAATACAGTAACATAGATATAACACAGTCTGGGGATAGTGTGTAAAGGTGTATTTAATACAGTAACATAGATATAACGCAGTCTGGGGATAGCGGGTAAAGGTGTATTTAATACAGTAACATAGATATAACGCAGTCTGGGGATAGTGTGTAAAGGTGTATTTAATACAGTAACATAGATATAACGCAGTCTGGAGATAGTGTGTAAAGGTGTATTTCATACAGTAACATAGATATAACGCAGTCTGGGGATAGCGGGTAAAGGTGTATTTAATACAGTAACATAGATATAACGCAGTCTGGGGATAGTGTGTGTAGCGGAGTAGAGGTATGATCCAAGGTATCTCCGCTGGTAGACAGGAACAGCAATCCAATACAGGTATCAAACGGGTAGCGTGGTTACAATCCCTTTCCTCCAAGAACTAGACGACACATAGCTTGGAGGTCAACTGTCAGCTTTATTCACACAATTTCTTTTATGGCTTTTTCCCATGCAAGGGCGGTAACTCAAAACAACCAATCACCTCACAATCCCCTCCCCTCCCTCTCCTCCCCTTAGATTAGCAGGTAAATTAATTAGAGGGAACCGAGTTTTCCCCAGTTTCTGAATGTCCCCTAAATACGGGGGGTACGAGGATAAATGAGGGGTCCCCTGGTAGGTCTGCTCTGGGTGAGAAACATACTCAAATTTCACCCAGATCAGACCAGGGGTTCGGGAGTTACAGAGATTTTAAGATTTGACCGACTGCAGGGACACAGTAGCCGAAAACAGCTCCATAGATCCTGGCCCTGCAGTCGGTCTACTTCACTGAATAAAAAGTGCCGAACGGCTCAGCCATCCGACCCCAATCTTTGGTTCGGATGGATCCCCTAGACTGGGGAATGCAAACTACCGAACGGCGGGCCGTTCGGTAGTTTGGATCATACGGTTTTGTGATCCTGGAGGTCTGAGCGGTGTCTGGGTAGTCGAGCGTCCGATTTTAGTTCCAGACGCTCGACGACCAAACACCGCTGTTCGGCAGTTAAGATGGCCGCCGCCACGTGGAGATTAGGCGAACGGCGGCCACCCACGGACCCAGTTAACAATACGTGTAACATTGTGTCTCTCTGAACAGGAGACACACGACCACAGCAGGGTGGTCTGGCATTTCGGTACTTTTAATCGGTTCCCGAACCGGGTAAGTGTATCTGGCTCGGGGACCGATTACATTAACCTGCTGGACAACATACATTATATACATAGACACATAGAGCTAAGTACAACGGCATTATAACTAAGAGTCTCTGGTGGCTGCTTCTGCCACAATGCTCCCCCAGAACCGAGCCAGCATACACAGTCTGATCCCAACGGATCGGCTTGGGGATGTCTGGAGGAGTACCCACAGATCACTTGTCCAGTTCTGTTTGTCGAGATAACCCGTCAGCATTTCCATTGAGCTTCCCCGGGCGATATTGGATATTGAAATCAAATGGCTGAAGCGCTAAGCTCCAGCGCAGCAGTCTGGCATTGTCTCCTGACACCCGGTTCAGCCAGACCAACGGGTTGTGATCTGTGAGCAGGGAAAATGTTTGTCCATACAAATAGGGCTGTAGTTTCTTGAGGGCCCACACCACGGCAAGGCATTCCTTTTCGATGGCGGCGTAGCTTACTTCTCTGGGTAAAAGTTTTCGGCTGAGGTAAGCTACGGGGTGTTCACCGCCATCGGCTCCGATCTGGCTCAGTACTGCTCCCAATCCGAACATTGAAGCGTCTGTATGGACGAGAAAGCGTTTAGTCGGATCGGGAGCAGCCAACACAGGGGCATTAACAAGGGCATTTTTTAGGAGTTGGAAGGCCTGTTCACACTCTGGGGCCCATACTACTAATTTGGGAAGGTTTTTGCGGGTTAAGTCGGTAAGGGGCTTGGCTAGGGCGCTGTAGTTAGGTACAAACTTTCGGTAATATCCTGCCGTCCCCAAAAAGGCGAGTACCTGGGTTTTAGTGCGGGGAGTTGGCCATTTAGCTACGGCCTCTATTTTGGCTGGTTCGGGTTTTTGGTGGCCGCTGCCTACTCGGTGTCCGAGGTATTGGACCTCGGCCATCCCTATATGGCATTTACTGGGCTTGAGGGTCAGCCCGGCTTCCCGGATGCGGTCTAGTACTGCTCCGATATGGTCTAGATGATCGGCCCAGGAGTAGCTAAAGATGGCTATGTCGTCTAGATAGGCGCAAGCGTATTCCTGAAACCCGTCCAATAGTCGGTCCACCATCCTCTGGAAGGTGGCCGGGGCGTTCTTCATCCCAAATGGCATGACCCGGAATTGGTACAGGCCAAATGGGGTGACGAAGGCCGACTTGGGAATGGCGTCCTCGGCTAGAGGAATTTGCCAATATCCTTTACAAAGGTCAATGGTAGTTAAGTATTTCCCCCCAGCCATTTTGTCTAATAGCTCGTCTATCCGGGGCATGGGATAGGCATCGGATATAGTTTTATCATTGAGCCTCCGGTAATCTACACAGAAGCGGGTAGTTCCATCCCGCTTTGGCACGAGTACTACGGGGGATGCCCAGGGGCTATCTGAATGCTCAATTACCCCTAACTGCAACATTTCCTTCAGTTCCTTGTACATGTTCCCCCTCACTGCTTCAGGAATGCGGTAGGGCGGTTGACGGAGTGGGACCGGATCTAGGGTTTCTACCCGATGGGTAGCTAACGGGGTATATCCCGGGAGGTTGGAAAAAGTGGCTCCTTTTTCCCTAATTAAACTTTGGGCCTGAGCTTTTTCCTGGGGATTCAAGCGGTCTCCTAGCTGTACGGCTGCGAGATCCTCTTGTAGCGTTTCTCGGGCCAGCATGTCAGGGAGGGGTAGGTTATCTGTGTCCTCTGCAGCCGAGGCGCAGATGGCGGATACTTCCTCTGTGCGCTCGTGGTAGGGCTTCAGCATGTTCACATGGAACATGCGTCGGTCCCCGGTCCCGGCGCAGGGGCCGATTATATAGGTGGTATCGCAGACCTGCTCTACCACCTTGAATGGGCCCCGCCAGGAAGCCTGCAGCTTGTCAGTAGGGACGGGGCGTAAGACTAGTACTTTCTGGCCGACCTGAAAGCTGCGGTCCCTGGCTCCCTTATCATACCAGTGGCGCTGGCGTGTCTGGGCCGCCTGGAGGTTGTTGCGCACAGCTCGGGTCAATTCCTCCAGGCGGTTCCGAAACTCCAACACATATGGTACGATAGGGGTGCCGTCAATGGTCGTCCCCCCCTCCCAGTGTTCCCTTATTAGGTCTAGGGGTCCCCTTACCCTCCTTCCGAACAACAGTTCGAAGGGAGAGAACCCAGTGGACTCTTGGGGCACCTCTCGGTAGGCGAACAGGAGATGGGGTAAGAACCGCTCCCAGTTCTTCTGAGTGGCTACGAACGTGCGGATCATTTGTTTTAAGGTCCCATTAAACCGTTCGCAGAGGCCATTGGACTGGGGGTGGTATGGGGAATTAAGGATAGGTCGGACCCCGCATACTTTCCAAAGCTGTTGCGTGACCTCGGCCGTGAATTGGGTACCCTGATCTGAAATGATCTCCCGGGGGATCCCCATACGGGTAAAGATACGCATGAGGGCGTCTACTATGGTCTCTGCGTGTACATTCGTTAGGGCTACTGCTTCGGGGTATCTAGTGGCATAATCTACCACGGTCAATATGTATTTCTTACCAGACGGGCTTTTTTGTTTCAGTGGTCCGATAATGTCTACCGCTACTCGGCTAAAGGGTTCTTCAATAATGGGCAGGGTGTGTAGTTTGGCCTTGTATCGGTCCCCCCGCTTTCCCACTCTCTGACAGGTATCGCAAGTATTACAGTATTGCTTAATATCCTGTGATATCCCTGGCCAGAAGAAGTTCTGTAGCAGCCGATGTTTGGTTCGGCTGATCCCTAGGTGTCCAGACAGGGGAATGTCGTGGGCGATTCGCATTAACTCTTGTCGATACTTTCGAGGCACAATTAACTGTTTAATGGGTACAGGAATCGACCCGGCTACTACCTTTTCTGCATACCGGTATAATAACCCCTTATCCCAAGCATATCTCTCTCCCTCTCTGCCAGTCTGGTCTTTATCTATTCTGTCCTTGTAAACCTGTAGGGACGGGTCCAGGGCGACCTCGCTACCAAATTCTAATGGGGCAGCCCAGGGTAATACAGTGTGATCAGGGGGGTTTGTGCTTACCTGAGCCTCAGAGTCAAGGTGGGGTGCCGTGGTGCGAGCCTGTTGGCGGGTGACGACCGGGTAAGCTTCCTGTGGAGGAGGCCGGGTAACAAACGCGGAAGTTAGCTCCCCCAAATCGTTCCCCAAAATCACATCGGCAGGTAGGTCCTGCATCATCCCTACTTCAATTTGTCCTGCCCCCGCTCCCCAGTCCAAATGTAGTTTAGCAGTGGGTACCTTGTATATAGCTCCCCCTGCCACTCGAACTGCAATGCACTCCCCAGTGAGATGGTTCGGGGCCACTAAATGGTTCCGTACCAGGGTGATGGTGGCCCCAGAATCTCTTAACCCCTCCAGCCGCTTGCCCTCCACATGGACCACTTGTCGGTGGCCCTGGCGGTTGTCTGAGGCCGCCTGGACCGGGTTTACCTCATGGAGGGTGCCCAAGGGTTCTGCTATTTGGGTAGGGGTGAAAGGTTGAGCCCAGGGCCTGCCCTGATAGCAGTGTACCGCGGCTCGGGGGGTGGTTGGTGGTCGTTGAGGGGTCCAGGCTGGTCTGGCCCGGTTTTGGGGACAGTCTCGTTGCATGTGACCCAGCTGGTTACATGCATGGCACCGGACAGATGCCCGGTTGTTGTACCGGGGGGTTTGAGACTGGTAGGTCCCCCCTGGTCGGGGCGTATTTACTGGGGTAAGCTGGGGAACAGCTGGCGTAGATTGCACTCTACTGGATACATGCTGTTCCCGTCGGGAGTCCTGATGCTCATCTGCTAGTTGAGCGGCCTCATGCAGAGTATGGGGCTTACGTTCTCTTACCCAGATCTGTAACTGTGGAGACAAACGTCGGTAGAACTGCTCCAGCATCATCAATTGCTTGATCTCTTGGGCCGTGACGGCTTTGGCTGCCTCAAGCCACCCATCAGCTGCCCGTTGTAGGCGGTGTGCAAATTCTGCATGTGAGTCTTTTTCTGATTTGGGTAATTCCCGGAACTGTGTTCGGTATGCTTCAGGTGTAAGGGCATACCGTGCGAGCAAGGTTTGTTTTACCTTTTGATAGTCCCTGATATCCTCTGCCGGCATAGCTCGGTAGGCATCTGCTGCGCGGCCGGATAGGTTACCCGCTAGCACTCGTACTTGTTCTTCAGTGCTAATGGCATGTAGCTGGCACAAAAGTTCAAAGTTCTGTAAATAGCCATCAATGTCCCCCTCGGTATCATTAAATGCTTTGAATACCTGGTACGGTATTTTAGCTTTCACTGGCGGGGTGGGGGCCGCTGTTGCGCTTCCCTGCGCTGATCGCTGCATAAAGAGAGCCTGTACATCATTGTACACCTGGTCTGCTTTCTGTGCTGCCATGGCTGGTGAGAATAGAGCCATCCTGGCCCTATATTCTCTGGTAAACTCAGTTTCTTCCCCCTCCCTTGGAGGTGCTGCAGCAGCTGCGGCTCTGTCTCCTTCCATGAGTTCTGCGATTAGGATAGCCTTTGTTTTGTTGCTTGCTATCCTCCCTCTCGCTTCCAGTAACTCTTTTAGCGTGTCCCGTTTCAAGAGGGTATAATCTGTTTCCATTCAGTCCTTTTTAATTCCTGCTGAATGCCTCTTGCTGTGTAGTACGATCCCGTCGCTTGCCACCAATTGTAGCGGAGTAGAGGTATGATCCAAGGTATCTCCGCTGGTAGACAGGAACAGCAATCCAATACAGGTATCAAACGGGTAGCGTGGTTACATTCCCTTCCCTCCAAGAACTAGACGACACATAGCTTGGAGGTCAACTGTCAGCTTTATTCACACAATTTCTTTTATGGCTTTTTCCCATGCAAGGGCGGTAACTCAAAACAACCAATCACCTCACAATCCCCTCCCCTCCCTCTCCTCCCCTTAGATTAGCAGGTAAATTAATTAGAGGGAACCGAGTTTTCCCCAGTTTCTGAATGTCCCCTAAATACGGGGGGTACGAGGATAAATGAGGGGTCCCCTGGTAGGTCTGCTCTGGGTGAGAAACATACTCAAATTTCACCCAGATCAGACCAGGGGTTCGGGAGTTACAGAGATTTTAAGATTTGACCGACTGCAGGGACACAGTAGCCGAAAACAGCTCCATAGATCCTGGCCCTGCAGTCGGTCTACTTCACTGAATAAAAAGTGCCGAACGGCTCAGCCATCCGACCCCAATCTTTGGTTCGGATGGATCCCCTAGACTGGGGAATGCAAACTACCGAACGGCGGGCCGTTCGGTAGTTTGGATCATACGGTTTTGTGATCCTGGAGGTCTGAGCGGTGTCTGGGTAGTCGAGCGTCCGATTTTAGTTCCAGACGCTCGACGACCAAACACCGCTGTTCGGCAGTTAAGATGGCCGCCGCCACGTGGAGATTAGGCGAACGGCGGCCACCCACGGACCCAGTTAACAATACGTGTAACATTGTGTCTCTCTGAACAGGAGACACACGACCACAGCAGGGTGGTCTGGCATTTCGGTACTTTTAATCGGTTCCCGAACCGGGTAAGTGTATCTGGCTCGGGGACCGATTACATTAACCTGCTGGACAACATACATTATATACATAGACACATAGAGCTAAGTACAACGGCATTATAACTAAGAGTCTCTGGTGGCTGCTTCTGCCACAGTGTGTAAAGGTGTATTTAATACAGTAACATAGATATAACGCAGTCTGGGGATAGTGCGTAAAGGTGTATTTCATACAGTAACATAGATATAACGCAGTCTGGGGATAGTGTGTAAAGGTGTATTTAATACAGTAACATAGATATAACGCAGTCTGGGGATAGCGTGTAAAGGTGTATTTAATACAGTAACATAGATATAACGCAGTCTGGGGATAGCGCGTAAAGGTGTATTTAATACAGTAACATAGATATAACGCAGTCTGGGGATAGTGTGTAAAGGTGTATTTAATACAGTAACATAGATATAACGCAGTCTGGGGATAGTGTGTAAAGGTGTATTTAATACAGTAACATAGATATAACGCAGTCTGGGGATAGTGTGTAAAGGTGTATTTAATACAGTAACATAGATATAACGCAGTCTGGGGATAGTGTGTAAAGGTGTATTTAATACAGTAACATAGATATAACGCAGTCTGGGGATAGTGTGTAAAGGTGTATTTAATACAGTAACATAGATATAACGCAGTCTGGGGATAGTGTGTAAAGGTGTATTTAATACAGTAACATAGATATAACGCAGTCTGGGGATAGCATGTAAAGGTGTATTTAATACAGTAACATAGATATAACGCAGTCTGGGGATAGTGTGTAAAGGTGTATTTAATACAGTAACATAGATATAACGCAGTCTGGGGATAGTGTGTAAAGGTGTATTTAATACAGTAACATAGATATAATGCAGTCTGGGGATAGTGTGTAAAGGTGTATTTAATACAGTAACATAGATATAACGCAGTCTGGGGATAGCGTGTAAAGGTGTATTTAATACAGTAACATAGATATAACGCAGTCTGGGGATAGTGTGTAAAGGTGTATTTAATACAGTAACATAGATATAACGCAGTCTGGGGATAGTGTGTAAAGGTGTATTTAATACAGTAACATAGATATAATGCAGTCTGGGGATAGTGTGTAAAGGTGTATTTAATACAGTAACATAGATATAACGCAGTCTGGGATAGCGTGTAAAGGTGTATTTAATACAGTAACATAGATATAACGCAGTCTGGGGATAGCGTGTAAAGGTGTATTTAATACAGTAACATAGATATAACGCAGTCTGGGGATAGTGTGTAAAGGTGTATTTAATAGAGTAACATAGATATAACGCAGTCTGGGGATAGCGTGTAAAGGTGTATTTAATACAGTAACATAGATATAACGCAGTCTGGGGATAGTGTGTAAAGGTGTATTTAATACAGTAACATAGATATAACGCAGTCTGGGGATAGTGTGTAAAGGTGTATTTAATACAGTAACATAGATATAACGCAGTCTGGGGATAGCGTGTAAAGGTGTATTTAATACAGTAACATAGATATAACGCAGTCTGGGGATAGCGTGTAAAGGTGTATTTAATACAGTAACATAGATATAACGCAGTCTGGGGATAGTGTGTAAAGGTGTATTTAATACAGTAACATAGATATAACGCAGTCTGGGGATAGTGTGTAAAGGTGTATTTAATACAGTAACATAGATATAACGCAGTCTGGGGATAGCGTGTAAAGGTGTATTTAATACAGTAACATAGATATAACGCAGTCTGGGGATAGCGCGTAAAGGTGTATTTAATACAGTAACATAGATATAACGCAGTCTGGGGATAGTGTGTAAAGGTGTATTTAATACAGTAACATAGATATAACGCAGTCTGGGGATAGTGTGTAAAGGTGTATTTAATACAGTAACATAGATATAACGCAGTCTGGGGATAGCGTGTAAAGGTGTATTTAATACAGTAACATAGATATAACGCAGTCTGGGGATAGTGTGTAAAGGTGTATTTAATACAGTAACATAGATATAACGCAGTCTGGGGATAGCGCGTAAAGGTGTATTTAATACAGTAACATAGATATAACGCAGTCTGGGGATAGTGTCTAAAGGTGTATTTAATACAGTAACATAGATATAACGCAGTCTGGGGATAGCGTGTAAAGGTGTATTTAATACAGTAACATAGATATAACGCAGTCTGGGGATAGCGTGTAAAGGTGTATTTAATACAGTAACATAGATATAACGCAATCTGGGGATAGCGTGTAAAGGTGTATTTAATACAGTAACATAGATATAACGCAGTCTGGGGATAGTGTGTAAAGGTGTATTTAATACAGTAACATAGATATAACGCAGTCTGGGGATAGCGTGTAAAGGTGTATTTAATACAGTAACATAGATATAACGCAGTCTGGGGATAGTGTGTAAAGGTGTATTTAATACAGTAACATAGATATAACGCAGTCTGGGGATAGTGTGTAAAGGTGTATTTAATACAGTAACATAGATATAACGCAGTCTGGGGATAGCGTGTAAAGGTGTATTTAATACAGTAACATAGATATAACGCAATCTGGGGATAGTGTGTAAAGGTGTATTTAATACAGTAACATAGATATAACGCAGTCTGGGGATAGTGTGTAAAGGTGTATTTAATACAGTAACATAGATATAACGCAGTCTGGGGATAGTGTGTAAAGGTGTATTTAATACAGTAACATAGATATAACGCAGTCTGGGGATAGTGTGTAAAGGTGTATTTAATACAGTAACATAGATATAACGCAGTCTGGGGATAGCATGTAAAGGTGTATTTAATACAGTAACATAGATATAACGCAGTCTGGGGATAGTGTGTAAAGGTGTATTTAATACAGTAACATAGATATAACGCAGTCTGGGGATAGTGTGTAAAGGTGTATTTAATACAGTAACATAGATATAACGCAGTCTGGGGATAGCGTGTAAAGGTGTATTTAATACAGTAACATAGATATAACGCAGTCTGGGGATAGCGTGTAAAGGTGTATTTAATACAGTAACATAGATATAACGCAGTCTGGGGATAGTGTGTAAAGGTGTATTTAATACAGTAACATAGATATAACGCAGTCTGGGGATAGTGTGTAAAGGTGTATTTAATACAGTAACATAGATATAACGCAGTCTGGGGATAGTGTGTAAAGGTGTATTTAATACAGTAACATAGATATAACGCAGTCTGGGGATAGCATGTAAAGGTGTATTTAATACAGTAACATAGATATAACGCAGTCTGGGGATAGCGTGTAAAGGTGTATTTAATACAGTAACATAGATATAACGCAGTCTGGGGATAGTGTGTAAAGGTGTATTTAATACAGTAACATAGATATAACGCAGTCTGGGGATAGCATGTAAAGGTGTATTTAATACAGTAACATAGATATAACGCAGTCTGGGGATAGCGTGTAAAGGTGTATTTAATACAGTAACATAGATATAACGCAGTCTGGGGATAGCATGTAAAGGTGTATTTAATACAGTAACATAGATATAACGCAGTCTGGGGATAGCGTGTAAAGGTGTATTTAATACAGTAACATAGATATAACGCAGTCTTGGGATAGCGGGTAAAGGTGTATTTAATACAGTAACATAGATATAACGCAGTCTGGGGATAGTGTGTAAAGGTGTATTTAATACAGTAACATAGATATAACGCAGTCTGGGGATAGTGTGTAAAGGTGTATTTAATACAGTAACATAGATATAACGCAGTCTGGGGATAGTGCGTAAAGGTGTATTTAATACAGTAACATAGATATAACGCAGTCTGGGGATAGTGTGTAAAGGTGTATTTAATACAGTAACATAGATATAACGCAGTCTGGGGATAGTGTGTAAAGGTGTATTTAATACAGTAACATAGATATAACGCAGTCTGGGGATAGCGTGTAAAGGTGTATTTAATACAGTAACATAGATATAACGCAGTCTGGGGATAGTGTGTAAAGGTGTATTTAATACAGTAACATAGATATAACGCAGTCTGGGGATAGCGTGTAAAGGTGTATTTAATACAGTAACATAGATATAACGCAGTCTGGGGATAGCATGTAAAGGTGTATTTAATACAGTAACATAGATATAACGCAGTCTGGGGATAGTGTGTAAAGGTGTATTTAATACAGTAACATAGATATAACGCAGTCTGGGGATAGTGTGTAAAGGTGTATTTAATACAGTAACATAGATATAACGCAGTCTGGGGATAGCATGTAAAGGTGTATTTAATACAGTAACATAGATATAACGCAGTCTGGGGATAGTGTGTAAAGGTGTATTTAATACAGTAACATAGATATAACGCAGTCTGGGGATAGTGTGTAAAGGTGTATTTAATACAGTAACATAGATATAACGCAGTCTGGGGATAGTGTGTAAAGGTGTATTTAATACAGTAACATAGATATAACGCAGTCTGGGGATAGTGTGTAAAGGTGTATTTAATACAGTAACATAGATATAACGCAGTCTGGGGATAGCATGTAAAGGTGTATTTAATACAGTAACATAGATATAACGCAGTCTGGGGATAGCATGTAAAGGTGTATTTAATACAGTAACATAGATATAACGCAGTCTGGGGATAGTGTGTAAAGGTGTATTTAATACAGTAACATAGATATAACGCAGTCTGGGGATAGTGTGTAAAGGTGTATTTAATACAGTAACATAGATATAACGCAGTCTGGGGATAGTGCGTAAAGGTGTATTTAATACAGTAACATAGATATAACGCAGTCTGGGGATAGCGTGTAAAGGTGTATTTAATACAGTAACATAGATATAACGCAGTCTGGGGATAGCGTGTAAAGGTGTATTTAATACAGTAACATAGATATAACGCAGTCTGGGGATAGCGTGTAAAGGTGTATTTAATACAGTAACATAGATATAACGCAGTCTGGGGATAGTGTGTAAAGGTGTATTTAATACAGTAACATAGATATAACGCAGTCTGGGGATAGTGTGTAAAGGTGTATTTAATACAGTAACATAGATATAACGCAGTCTGGGGATAGTGCGTAAAGGTGTATTTAATACAGTAACATAGATATAACGCAGTCTGGGGATAGTGCGTAAAGGTGTATTTAATACAGTAACATAGATATAACGCAGTCTGGGGATAGCGTGTAAAGGTGTATTTAATACAGTAACATAGATAAAACGCAGTCTGGGGATAGCGTGTAAAGGTGTATTTAATACAGTAACATAGATATAACGCAGTCTGGGGATAGCGTGTAAAGGTGTATTTAATACAGTAACATAGATATAACGCAGTCTGGGGATAGCGCGTAAAGGTGTATTTAATACAGTAACATAGATATAACGCAGTCTGGGGATAGTGTGTAAAGGTGTATTTAATACAGTAACATAGATATAACGCAGTCTGGGGATAGCGTGTAAAGGTGTATTTAATACAGTAACATAGATATAACGCAGTCTGGGGATAGCATGTAAAGGTGTATTTAATACAGTAACATAGATATAACGCAGTCTGGGGATAGCGTGTAAAGGTGTATTTAATACAGTAACATAGATATAACGCAGTCTGGGGATAGTGTGTAAAGGTGTATTTAATACAGTAACATAGATATAATGCAGTCTGGGGATAGCGTGTAAAGGTGTATTTAATACAGTAACATAGATATAACGCAGTCTGGGGATAGCGTGTAAAGGTGTATTTAATACAGTAACATAGATATAACGCAGTCTGGGGATAGTGTGTAAAGGTGTATTTAATACAGTAACATAGATATAACGCAGTCTGGGGATAGTGTGTAAAGGTGTATTTAATACAGTAACATAGATATAACGCAGTCTGGGGATAGTGCGTAAAGGTGTATTTAATACAGTAACATAGATATAACGCAGTCTGGGGATAGTGTGTAAAGGTGTATTTAATACAGTAACATAGATATAACGCAGTCTGGGGATAGCGTGTAAAGGTGTATTTAATACAGTAACATAGATATAACGCAGTCTGGGGATAGCGTGTAAAGGTGTATTTAATACAGTAACATAGATATAACGCAGTCTGGGGATAGCGTGTAAAGGTGTATTTAATACAGTAACATAGATATAACGCAGTCTGGGGATAGTGTGTAAAGGTGTATTTAATACAGTAACATAGATATAACGCAGTCTGGGGATAGCGTGTAAAGGTGTATTTAATACAGTAACATAGATATAACGCAGTCTGGGGATAGTGTGTAAAGGTGTATTTAATACAGTAACATAGATATAACGCAGTCTTGGGATAGCGCGTAAAGGTGTATTTAATACAGTAACATAGATATAACGCAGTCTGGGGATAGTGTGTAAAGGTGTATTTAATACAGTAACATAGATATAACGCAGTCTGGGGATAGCATGTAAAGGTGTATTTAATACAGTAACATAGATATAACGCAGTCTGGGGATAGTGTGTAAAGGTGTATTTAATACAGTAACATAGATATAACGCAGTCTGGGGATAGTGTGTAAAGGTGTATTTAATACAGTAACATAGATATAACGCAGTCTGGGGATAGTGTGTAAAGGTGTATTTAATACAGTAACATAGATATAACGCAGTCTGGGGATAGTGTGTAAAGGTGTATTTAATACAGTAACATAGATATAACGCAGTCTGGGGATAGCATGTAAAGGTGTATTTAATACAGTAACATAGATATAACGCAGTCTGGGGATAGCATGTAAAGGTGTATTTAATACAGTAACATAGATATAACGCAGTCTGGGGATAGTGTGTAAAGGTGTATTTAATACAGTAACATAGATATAACGCAGTCTGGGGATAGTGTGTAAAGGTGTATTTAATACAGTAACATAGATATAACGCAGTCTGGGGATAGTGCGTAAAGGTGTATTTAATACAGTAACATAGATATAACGCAGTCTGGGGATAGCGTGTAAAGGTGTATTTAATACAGTAACATAGATATAACGCAGTCTGGGGATAGCGTGTAAAGGTGTATTTAATACAGTAACATAGATATAACGCAGTCTGGGGATAGCGTGTAAAGGTGTATTTAATACAGTAACATAGATATAACGCAGTCTGGGGATAGTGTGTAAAGGTGTATTTAATACAGTAACATAGATATAACGCAGTCTGGGGATAGTGTGTAAAGGTGTATTTAATACAGTAACATAGATATAACGCAGTCTGGGGATAGTGCGTAAAGGTGTATTTAATACAGTAACATAGATATAACGCAGTCTGGGGATAGTGCGTAAAGGTGTATTTAATACAGTAACATAGATATAACGCAGTCTGGGGATAGCGTGTAAAGGTGTATTTAATACAGTAACATAGATAAAACGCAGTCTGGGGATAGCGTGTAAAGGTGTATTTAATACAGTAACATAGATATAACGCAGTCTGGGGATAGCGTGTAAAGGTGTATTTAATACAGTAACATAGATATAACGCAGTCTGGGGATAGCGCGTAAAGGTGTATTTAATACAGTAACATAGATATAACGCAGTCTGGGGATAGTGTGTAAAGGTGTATTTAATACAGTAACATAGATATAACGCAGTCTGGGGATAGCGTGTAAAGGTGTATTTAATACAGTAACATAGATATAACGCAGTCTGGGGATAGCATGTAAAGGTGTATTTAATACAGTAACATAGATATAACGCAGTCTGGGGATAGCGTGTAAAGGTGTATTTAATACAGTAACATAGATATAACGCAGTCTGGGGATAGTGTGTAAAGGTGTATTTAATACAGTAACATAGATATAATGCAGTCTGGGGATAGCGTGTAAAGGTGTATTTAATACAGTAACATAGATATAACGCAGTCTGGGGATAGCGTGTAAAGGTGTATTTAATACAGTAACATAGATATAACGCAGTCTGGGGATAGTGTGTAAAGGTGTATTTAATACAGTAACATAGATATAACGCAGTCTGGGGATAGTGTGTAAAGGTGTATTTAATACAGTAACATAGATATAACGCAGTCTGGGGATAGTGCGTAAAGGTGTATTTAATACAGTAACATAGATATAACGCAGTCTGGGGATAGTGTGTAAAGGTGTATTTAATACAGTAACATAGATATAACGCAGTCTGGGGATAGTGTGTAAAGGTGTATTTAATACAGTAACATAGATATAACGCAGTCTGGGGATAGCGTGTAAAGGTGTATTTAATACAGTAACATAGATATAACGCAGTCTGGGGATAGCGTGTAAAGGTGTATTTAATACAGTAACATAGATATAACGCAGTCTGGGGATAGTGTGTAAAGGTGTATTTAATACAGTAACATAGATATAACGCAGTCTGGGGATAGCGTGTAAAGGTGTATTTAATACAGTAACATAGATATAACGCAGTCTGGGGATAGTGTGTAAAGGTGTATTTAATACAGTAACATAGATATAACGCAGTCTTGGGATAGCGCGTAAAGGTGTATTTAATACAGTAACATAGATATAACGCAGTCTGGGGATAGTGTGTAAAGGTGTATTTAATACAGTAACATAGATATAACGCAGTCTGGGGATAGCGTGTAAAGGTGTATTTAATACAGTAACATAGATATAACGCAGTCTGGGGATAGTGTGTAAAGGTGTATTTCATACAGTAAAGATATATTATATCTGGTAAATGTATATTTTTTTTATTTATTGCTGTCAAATCTCTCACTGCAAGCTTTGGTATCCAGTAAAATGGCCGCCAGACTCTTATTGGCGACACTTTGTGGATTTAGATCTCTAGTGTTTAGCTCCGAACTTTCCTACCCTGACTGATCTCGAGGGGACTTTCAACCCTGCACGAAGCATGATGGGAAAGATGGGATCCAGGTAAGTGGGAGATATCGGTGGGGGTACATGGGGTAATTCTAGGGGCAGACACTGGGGGTACATGAAGTTAATTCTGGGGGGAGGCACTGGGGGTACATGGGGTAATTCTAGGGGGAGACACTGGGGGTACATGGGGTAATTCTAGGGGGAGACACTGGGGGTACATGAAGATAATTCTGGGGGCAGACACTGGGGGTACATGAAGTTAATTCTAAGGGGAGGCACTGGGGGTACATGAAGTTAATTCTGGGGGGAGACACTGGGGGTACATGACGTTAATTCTAGGGGCAGTCACTGGGGGTACATGAAGTTAATTTTAGGGGGAGACACTGGGGGTACATGAAGTTAATTTTAGGGGGAGACACCGGGGGTACATGAAGTTAATTCTAGGGGCAGACACTGGGGGTACATGAAGTTAATTCTAGGGGCAGACACTGGGGGTACATGAAGTTAATTCTAGGGGGAGGCACTGGGGGTACATGAAGTTAATTCTAGGGGGAGGCACTGGGGGTACATGAAGTTAATTCTTGGGGGAGGCACTGGGGGTACATGAAGTTAATTCTGGGGGGAGACACTGGGGGTACATGAAGTTAATTCTGGGGGGAGACACTGGGGGTACATGAAGTTAATTCTAGGGGTAGACACTGGGGGTATATGAAGATAATTCTAGGGGTAGACACTGGGGGTACATGAAGATAATTCTAGGGGTAGACACTGGGGGTACATGAAGTTAATTCTAGGGGGAGATACTGGGGGTACATGAAGTTAATTCTAGGGGGAGACACTGGGGGTACATGAAGTTAATTCTAGGGGGAGACACTGGGGGTACATGAAGTTAATTCTAGGGGCAGACACTGGGGGTACATGAAGTTAATTTTAGGGGGAGACACTGGGGGTACATGAAGTTAATTCTGGGGGTACATGAAGTTAATTTTAGGGGGAGACACTGGGGGTACATGAAGTTAATTCTGGGGGTACATGAAGTTAATTCTAGGGGGAGGCACTGGGGGTACATGAAGTTAATTCTAGGGGGAGGCACTGGGGGTACATGAAGTTAATTCTAGGGGGAGGCACTGGGGGTACATGAAGTTAATTCTAGGGGGAGACACTGGGGGTACATGAAGTTAATTCTAGGGGGAGACACTGAGGGTACGTGAAGTTAATTCTAGGGGGAGATACTGGGGGTACATGAAGTTAATTCTAGGGGCAGACACTGGGGGTACATGAAGTTAATTCTAGGGGCAGTCACTGGGGGTACATGAAGTTAATTGTAGGGGGAGACACTGGGGGTACATGAAGTTAATTCTAGGGGCAGGCACTGGGGGTACATGACGTTAATTCTAGGGGCAGTCACTGGGGGTACATGAAGTTAATTTTAGGGGGAGACACTGGGGGTACATGAAGTTAATTTTAGGGGGAGACACTGGGGGTACATGAAGTTAATTCTAGGGGTAGACACTGGGGGTACATGAAGTAAATTCTAGGGGGAGATACTGGGGGTACATGAAGTTAATTCTAGGGGCAGACACTGAGGGTACATGAAGTTAATTCTAGGGGGAGACACTGGGGGTACATGAAGTTAATTCTAGGGGTAGGCACTGGGGGTACATGAAGTTAATTCTAGGGGTAGGCACTGGGGGTACATGAAGTTAATTCTGGGGGGAGACACCGGGGGTACATGAAGTTAATTCTAGGGGCAGGCACTGGGGGCACATGAAGTTAATTCTGGGGGGAGACACTGGGGGTACATGAAGTTAATTCTGGGGGGAGACACTGGGGGTACATGAAGTTAATTCTAGGGGGAGGCACTGGGGGTACATGAAGTTAATTCTGGGGGGAGACACTGGGGGTACATGAAGTTAATTCTGGGGGGAGACACTGGGGGTACATGAAGTTAATTCTGGGGGGAGACACTGGGGGTACATGAAGTTAATTCTAGGGGGAGGCACTGGGGGCACATGAAGTTAATTCTGGGGGGAGACACTGGGGGTACATGAAGTTAATTCTGGGGGGAGACACTGGGGGTACATGAAGTTAATTCTAGAGGCAGACACTGGGGGTACATGAAGTTAATTCTAGGGGCAGACACTGGGGGTACATGAAGTTAATTCTAGGGGGAGGCACTGGGGGTACATGAAGTTAATTCTAGGGGGAGGCACTGGGGGTACATGAAGTTAATTCTAGGGGGAGGCACTGGGGGTACATGAAGTTAATTCTAGGGGGAGGCACTGGGGGTACATGAAGTTAATTCTGGGGGGAGACACTGGGGGTACATGAAGTTAATTCTGGGGGGAGACACTGGGGGTACATGAAGTTAATTCTAGGGGTACATGAAGTTAATTCTAGGGGTAGACACTGGGGGTACATGAAGATAATTCTAGGGGTAGACACTGGGGGTACATGAAGATAATTCTAGGGGTAGACACTGGGGGTACATGAAGTTAATTCTAGGGGGAGATACTGGGGGTACATGAAGTTAATTCTAGGGGGAGACACTGGGGGTACATGGGGTAATTCTAGGGGGAGACACTGGGGGTACATGAAGTTAATTTTAGGGGCAGACACTGGGGGTACATGAAGTTAATTTTAGGGGGAGACACTGGGGGTACATGAAGTTAATTCTAGGGGGAGACACTGGGGGTACATGAAGTTAATTCTGGGGGTACATGAAGTTAATTCTAGGGGGAGGCACTGGGGGTACATGAAGTTAATTCTAGAGGTAGGCACTGGGGGTACATGAAGTTAATTCTAGGGGGAGACACTGGGGGTACATGAAGTTAATTCTAGGGGGAGACACTGAGGGTACGTGAAGTTAATTCTAGGGGCAGACACTGGGGGTACATGAATTTAATTCTAGGGGCAGTCACTGGGGGTACATGAAGTTAATTGTAGGGGGAGACACTGGGGGTACATGAAGTTAATTCTAGGGGCAGGCACTGGGGGTACATGACGTTAATTCTAGGGGCAGGCACTGGGGGTACATGAAGTTAATTTTAGGGGGAGACACTGGGGGTACATGAAGTTAATTTTAGGGGGAGACACTGGGGGTACATGAAGTTAATTCTGGGGGTACATGAAGTTAATTCTAGGGGGAGGCACTGGTGGTACATGAAGTTAATTCTGGGGGTACATGAAGTTAATTCTAGGGGCAGGCACTGGGGGTACATGAAGTTAATTCTAGGGGAGGCACTGGGGGTTCATGAAGTTAATTCTAGGGGCAGACACTGGGGGTACATGAAGTTAATTCTAGGGGTAGACACTGGGGGTACATGAAGTTAATTCTAGGGGGAGGCACTGGGGTTACATGAAGTTAATTCTAGGGGCAGACACTGGGTGTACATGAAGTTAATTCTAGGGGTAGGCACTGGGGGTACATGAAGTTAATTCTAGGGGCAGACACTGGGGGTACATGAAGTTAATTCTAGGGGCAGACACTGGGGGTACATGAAGTTAATTCTAGGGGTAGACACTGGGGGTACATGAAGTAAATTCTAGGGGGAGATACTGGGGGTACATGAAGTTAATTCTAGGGGCAGACACTGAGGGTACATGAAGTTAATTCTAGGGGGAGACACTGGGGGTACATGAAGTTAATTCTAGGGGGAGACACCAGGGGTACATGAAGTTAATTCTAGGGGTAGACACTGGGGGTACATGAAGTTAATTCTAGGGGTAGGCACTGGGGGTACATGAAGTTAATTCTAGGGGTAGGCACTGGGGGTACATGAAGTTAATTCTAGGGGTAGGCACTGGGGGTACATGAAGTTAATTCTATTGGTAGGCACTGGGGGTACATGAAGTTAATTCTAGGGGGAGACACTGAGGGTACATGAAGTTAATTCTAGGGGGAGACACCGGGGGTACATGAAGTTAATTCTAGGGGTAGACACTGGGGGTACATGAAGTTAATTCTAGGGGGAGACACTGGGGGTACATGAAGTTAATTCTAGGGGGAGACACCGGGGGTATAAGTGGTAATTCTAGGGGGAGACACTGGGGGTACATGTGGAGGCACTGGGGGTACATGAAGTTAATTCTAGGGGGAGGCACTGGGGGTACATGAAGTTAATTCTAGGGGGAGGCACTGGGGGTACACCTTTGCACACTTGTTGTTGTTACGCCTTGATTTATTTCATACCCTGTACAGGCCAAGTCTGGATGGGATTTTCCTGCGCAGGTTTCTCCGCCTTCTTTCTATGCTTTTCCCTAATTTTACGTCTCAGAATACTCTGATGTTCCTTACTCTGCTGGCCGTGGCGCTCACAAGTACGTGGCTTTCTTTTTATTCTCTGGTGTCCACTAATGAGAATTGGTCCATTATTTCCACACATTTCTGTTAATTAAGCCATATTCAGATGTCATCGCGTTTTCCTAGATCCCCATTATTGTGGTGTTGGCATTATTGTGGTGTTGGCATTATTGTGATGTTGGCATTATTGTGATGTTGGCATTATTGTGGTGTTGGCATTATTGTGGTGTTGGCATTATTGTGATGTTGGCATTATTGTAGTTGTGTTGCAAGGGCTCTTTGTGTCTATCGGTAATTGTTAATCATTTTGCCTTTTTACTGGTCAGACCTTACATGTGTATCTCCACTGCAAGCCATGGCTTACCCCCCGGGGTGAATTCTGAATATTCACTCATTAATTGCCAGTGGGAATTTGAGCTCTGACTAACCATTAACATATATTTTTCCAGCTGCCACAGACTGTCTTTAACTCCTTAAGGACCAAACTTCTGGATTAAAAGGGAATCATGACATGTCACACGTCATGTGTCCTTAAGGGGTTAAACAATATGAATTAAGATTTTATTTTAATTCTTGTGTCCGCCCCTCGCTGTTGTGATATCAGGTATAAATGTTCCAAATGCTCTGAATATTGATTTATCGAACTCTCCACAGGACAGCTGCTGGTTTACCAAGTTGGCATTCTCCCCAGCCAGTTTTACGGGATACTTGCTGAAAAAGACCTGCCCGGGTTCCGGAGCCTCGCCATCCTTGCTTTGATTCTGATCCTTCTGAGCTCCATAGTGAGTTCTGTCTTCTCCCCCTCTATCCAGTGCATAACATGAAGTAGCATATCTGTAATGGCCATTGTCTCCCTAACCATAACCCCCCCTATTGTGCAGAGCAGTATATCTGTAACGGTATTTACTACCCCCCTAGCCGTGCAGTGCAGTATATCTGTAACTGTATTTACTCTCTCCCTTGCTGTGCAGAGCAGTATATCTGTAACTGTATTTACTCTCTCCCTAGCTGTGCAGAGCAGTATATCTGTAACGGTATTTACTCTCTCCCTAGCCGTGCAGAGCAGTATATCTGTAACAGTATTTACTCTCTCCCTAGCTGTGCAGAGCAGTATATCTGTAACTGTATTTACTCTCCCCCTAGCTGTGCAGAGCAGTATATCTGTAACTGTATTTACTCTCTCCCTAGCTGTGCAGTGCAGTATATCTGTAACGGTATTTACTCTCTCCCTAGCCGTGCAGAGCAGTATATCTGTAACAGTATTTACTCTCTCCCTAGCTGTGCAGAGCAGTATATCTGTAATGGTATTTACTCTCCCCCTAGCTGTGCAGAGCAGTATATCTGTAACTGTATTTACTCTCCCCCTAGCTGTGCAGAGCAGTATATCTGTAACTGTATTTACTCTCTCTCTAGCCGTGCAGAGCAGTATATCTGTAACTGTATTTACTCTCCCCCTAGCCGTGCAGAGCAGTATATCTGTAACTGTATTTACTCTCTCCCTAGCCGTGCAGAGCAGTATATCTGTAATGGTATTTACTCTCTCCCTAGCCATGCAGAGCAGTATATCTGTAACTGTATTTACTCTCTCCCTAGCTGTGCAGAGCAGTATATCTGTAACTGTATTTACTCTCTCCCTTGCTGTGCAGAGCAGTATATCTGTAACTGTATTTACTCTCTCCCTAGCTGTGCAGAGCAGTATATCTGTAACTGTATTTACTCTCTCCCTAGCTGTGCAGAGAAGTATATCTGTAACTGTATTTACTCTCTCCCTAGCTGTGCAGAGCAGTATATCTGTAACTGTATTTACTCTCTCCCTAGCTGTGCAGAGCAGTATATCTGTAACTGTATTTACTCTCTCCCTAGCTGTGCAGAGCAGTATATCTGTAACTGTATTTACTCTCTCCCTAGCTGTGCAGAGCAGTATATCTGTAACTGTATTTACTCTCTCCCTAGCTGTGCAGAGCAGTATATCTGTAACTGTATTTACTCTCCCCCTAGCTGTGCAGTGCAGTATATCTCTAACTGTATTTACTCTCCCCCTAGCCGTGCAGTGCAGTATATCTCTAACTGTATTTACTCTCTCCCTAGCTGTGCAGAGCAGTATATCTGTAACTGTATTTACTCTCTCCCTAGCTGTGCAGAGCAGTATATCTGTAACTGTATTTACTCTCCCCCTAGCTGTGCAGTGCAGTATATCTCTAACTGTATTTACTCTCCCCCTAGCCGTGCAGTGCAGTATATCTGTAACTGTATTTACTCTCTCCCTAGCTGTGCAGAGCAGTATATCTGTAACGGTATTTACTCTCCCCTAGCTATGCTGTGCAGTATATCTCTAACTGTATTTACTCTCCCCCAAGCCGTGCAGAGCAGTATATCTCTAACTGTATTTACTCTCCCCCTAGCCGTGCAGTGCAGTATATCTGTAACTGTATTTACTCTCTCCCTAGCTGTGCAGAGCAGTATATCTGTAACGGTATTTACTCTCCCCTAGCTATGCTGTGCAGTATATCTCTAACTGTATTTACTCTCCCCCAAGCCGTGCAGAGCAGTATATCTGTAACTGTATTTACTCTCTCCCTAGCTGTGCAGAGCAGTATATCTGTAACTGTATTTACTCTCTCCCTAGCTGTGCAGAGCAGTATATCTGTAACTGTATTTACTCTCCCCCTAGCTGTGCAGTGCAGTATATCTCTAACTGTATTTACTCTCCCCCTAGCCGTGCAGTATATCTGTAACTGTATTTACTCTCTCCCTAGCTGTGCAGAGCAGTATATCTGTAACGGTATTTACTCTCCCCTAGCTATGCTGTGCAGTATATCTCTAACTGTATTTACTCTCCCCCTAGCCGTGCAGAGCAGTATATCTGTAACTGTATTTACTCTCCCCCTAGCTGTGCAGAGCAGTATATCTGTAACTGTATTTACTCTCCCCCTAGCTGTGCAGTGCAGTATATCTCTAACTGTATTTACTCTCCCCCTAGCCGTGCAGTGCAGTATATCTCTAACTGTATTTACTCTCTCCCTAGCTGTGCAGTACAGACCAGTACATCGGTAAGCTGGCCTATGTAAGCTGTCGTCGGGTTATGACCGAATATTTACACAGACTGTACTTCAACAAGCAGGTGTATTACACGCTAAGTGTACAGCACCCACACATTGACAATCCGTATGTATCTCCATTTATTTTTTCATATAAATCCTTTTAACACGCTGAAGAGTCTAATGGCCATGTTTAATAGAAGTTATTCTGATATATAATATGTATCTATTGATGAATTAGTCATTGGGTTGAGCTTCTTATTAAAAATGGTTTGCTGAACAGTTTCTATGTACGGGATTTGAAACCCTGTCAGTGTTCATTAAAAAACAGTGATTTGTGTATCTACGTGGAAGATTTTAAAGGGACAAAATAAAAGCCTGGCTTAATGAAGTGGTTTTGGTGTATAGATCATGCTTCTAAAGTCTCACTGTTCAATTCTCTGCCATTTAGGAGTTAAATCACTTTTGGTTTTATCCATGTAGCCCTCCCTGGCTGTGACTGACACAGCCTACATGAAAAATGTTTTCATTTTCAATCAGATGTTAACTTGCTTTATAAGTTTTATATCTCGTCCTCTGTAAATTGAACTTTAATCATGAGCATAAATCAGGAGTTAACAGTGGATTAAATAAAGTATATTGACCCTATAGAATGAAACATTTACTCGAATTGTAAATCAACAAGGAATATCTACAATAAAACTTAACTTTTAATACAATAAACTAAAAAGTGACACCAATATCCTTACACCAAACAAACAAAGTGCATAAGTACCAATTGGAACCAAAATTAAAAAACGATGGAGAGGGGCTATTCACTGAACCACTAGACTGCAAACTCTTCGTCTACCTATCATTTTGTAAATGTCTCATATTTTGTTAAATTTCCTTCCTTTCATAATATTGTAAAGCGCTACATAAATTGGCGCTATATTAATCTCAATCCAGTAATAAAGTTCATTTTACATACTACTGGATAGTGCATTGGGAATAATGCCCTCTAGTGGTTGAACTTGAATAAGTTCATGAGTTGCCAATTGGTACTATTAAAATCAATTCAGAGGAACCATACACCCAGTAATATTCTTGGCAATTCCAAAATGATTAAGTAGTAACCTAAAAGTGGCGCAGGGGGTATGTTACTCTCTTGAGATAGAGCCTTAAATTCAATAAGATAAAGGATTTGTAGAAGGATGGCTCAAATAGTAAATCTGGTCTCTAAAACACATGCAGGGACACAAACTGTCACAGCTACAAGGAAGGAGGAAAAGCCTGGAACAAGTGATACTATATCCTCACTATAAAGGGCTAGAATAGAAAGATGTTTCTACAAGTGAAGTATAAGATCCAAAGTTACAGACTGAGAGAGTAAACGAGAGCTGGAAGATGCAATGAGAAACTGGCTCATATACTTCCCCACTGAGCCGTCATGGTCACCCCTTAAAATAAACGAATATATCTCAACTAGTGTTAAATGGATCCTCTCCCCAGTATACAGCAATATAGCAAGAAACGGGGATCAGGAGAGAGCAAAGTGACATAACGGTTTGTTTACAATCAAAATATCTTAACAGGTAAATTAGGTAAAATACTGCTCTGTGGATAGTCCCCCTTCATCGTTTTTAAATGTTGGTTCTAATTGGTCCTTATGCACTTTCTTTGTTTGGTGTAAGGGTGTTGGTGTCACTTAGACACTTTTTACTTTATTGCATTACTGTTCGAGTAATTGTTTCATTCTATAGGGTCAATATACTCTATTTCACCCACTATTTACTACTGATTTTTGCCTGTGCTTGATACAATTATTCCCCAGGGGTTACCCCTCAGGAGTTGTACATTTATCAATTCCTGTTTATCATCATTTTTTTTAACTTTAATCGCACACAGGAGGTTCCTGCAGGGTCTAGCAAGCTATTAACAGTGCGGAAGGTGGGAAATTCTAAGTTAATCAGACTGTGCAATAAAGGAAACATAGACATTAGATGACTCTTTACAGGAAGTGTTTTGGAAAGTTGGGTAGTTCACATGCAGGGAGGTGTGACTAAGGCTACATAAACAAAGTGATTTAACTCTTAAACGGGAGAGAATTGAGCAATGAGACTGCAGGGGCCCGATCTATACACCCAAACTTCTTCATTAAACTAAAGTAGTTTTAGTGACTACAGTGTCCCTTTAACATTTACAAGCCACCTATAATCTTGCCGGCCTGCAGGGTACCCTCAGCCTCTGCATCTTCTATGTCCTTTAACATAGCAATGTGCGATCATAGGAACCTCTGCTCTGTTTTGGGGTGCTCATCCAAGGGCCAGGGGTGCACAGTGTTAATGTTAATGTGTTCTAAGGGGAACAAGTAACATTGCTGATCTGTGTATTTTAGTGACCAGCGCATGACTCAGGACGTGGAGCGCCTCTGCAGAGAACTTGGCTCATTTGCAAGTAAAGTCCTACTGACTCCTTTCCTGTTGGCGTATTACTCCTATCAGTGTGCTGTGAGGTGAGGCTGCACACATTTACATGTACACAGAGATGAATACATAGATTCACACATAATGTAAATAACATTTCCTGCTTCCAGCACGGGCTGGGTAGGACCAGTCTCCATCTTTGGATATTTTGTCGTTGGGTCACTGCTGAATAAAGTTCTGATGAGTCCGGTGATCCCCAGATTGGTACAGCAGGAAAAGCTGGAGGGTGACTTCCGGTGAGTGATCAGATATGGCGACATTCTGGAAAAGACTGTTACCGACCTCAGTAACTGGACGAATGCTGTTAACGGCTGGTTATGTGTAAAGAAGTTTATTATAACGCCTGGGGGAAAAAAAACAAGACGTGTGTCTATAGACAGTTGCACATTGCAGGCCCAAAGAGATGGGGAGAATGTACGGCATTAGGTAGGTGGGATAGTGGGGTCCTGCAGGAATCAGGTAGGTGGGATAGTGGGGTCCTGCAGGAATCAGGTAGGTGTGCCAGTGTGGTCCTGCAGGAATCAGGTAGGTGTGCCAGTGGGGTCCTGCAGGAATCAGGTAGGTGGGCCAATGGGGTCCTGCAGGAATCGGGTAGGTGGGCCAATGGGGTCCTGCAGGAATCGGGTAGGTGGGCCAATGGGGTCCTGCAGGAATCGGGTAGGTGGGCCAGTGGGGTCCTGCAGGAATCGGGTAGGTGGGCCAGTGGGGTCCTGCAGGAATCGGGTAGGTGGGCCAGTGGGGTCCTGCAGGAATCGGGTAGGTGGGCCAGTGGGGTCCTGCAGGAATCGGGTAGGTGGGCCAGTGGGGTCCTGCAGGAATCGGGTAGGTGGGCCAGTGGGGTCCTGCAGGAATCGGGTAGGTGGGCCAGTGGGGTCCTGCAGGAATCGGGTAGGTGGGCCAGTGGGGTCCTGCAGGAATCGGGTAGGGGGGCCAGTGGGGTCCTGCAGGAATCGGGTAGGTGGGCCAAGGGGGCTCTGCAGGAATAAGGTAGGTGGGCCAGTGGGGTCCTGCGACATTAATTAGGTGGGCCAGTGGGGTCCTGCGACATTAGGTAGTTGGGCCAGTGGGGTCCTGCGGCATTAGATAGGTGGGCCAGTGGGGTCCTGCAGGAATCAGGTAGGTGGGCCAGGGGGGCCCTGCGACATTAGGTTGTTGGGCCAGGGGGGCCCTGCGACATTAGGTTGTTGGGCCAGGGGGGCCCTGCGACATTAGGTTGTTGGGCCAGGGGGGCCCTGCGACATTAGGTTGTTGGGCCAGGGGGGCCCTGCGACATTAGGTTGTTGGGCCAGGGGGGCCCTGCGACATTAGGTTGTTGGGCCAGGGGGGCCCTGCGACATTAGGTTGTTGGGCCAGGGGGGCCCTGCGACATTAGGTTGTTGGGCCAGGGGGGCCCTGCGACATTAGGTTGTTGGGCCAGGGGGGCCCTGCGACATTAGGTTGTTGGGCCAGGGGGGCCCTGCGACATTAGGTTGTTGGGCCAGGGGGGCCCTGCGACATTAGGTTGTTGGGCCAGGCGGGCCCTGCGACATTAGGTTGTTGGGCCAGGCGGGCCCTGCGACATTAGGTTGTTGGGCCAGGCGGGCCCTGCGACATTAGGTTGTTGGGCCAGGGGGGCCCTGCGACATTAGGTTGTTGGGCCAGGGGGGCCCTGCGACATTAGGTAGGTGGGCTAATGGGGTCCTGCGACATTAGGTAGGTGGGCCAATGGGGTCCTGCGACATTAGGTAGGTGGGCCAATGGGGGCCTGCGACATTAGGTAGGTGGGCCAGTGGGGTCCTGCAACATTAGATAGTTGGGTCCTGCGACATTAGGTAGTTGGGGTCAATGGGGATGATATACTTTTCATATTAATGTGTATATTGAATTAATATGCTGTGTATTCTGTGCTTTGCAGGTTTAAACACGTTCAGATCCGCGTAAATGCAGAAGCTGCTGCTTTTAGCAGGTACAGTCATATTCTTAATAATTAATACATGTGATTATCATTCTGTAAAGCAGTGAGTGATATTTCTGGACTATTTGCATGATCTGTAAATATGGGTGTTAGCAATCCAGTAAATCCCTACCGCTTCATATGGTTTCATGTGCTCATTCATTCGTACAGGGCAGGCCCGGTGGAACACTATAGAACGGACACAAGACTCGAGAACCTAATACTTACACAGAAGGATCTCATGCACCAAGAATTTTGGCTGTATAGTGAGTTTTGAGAATGAACAATGTGCTGTATGTGTATTGGATGTTTGGACTGAGGATTGGTGCTCTAGAAGGGGTGACCGAAAGCTGGGAATGAGAATAGGTTGCTATTGAAAAGTTAGTATTAGAGGAGATGGGAAAGAGGAGGAGAGGGCGGTATTTGAGGGATGGGAATGGAGAGGGGGCAGTATCGGAGGGATCGGAATGGAGAGGTGGCGGTATTGGAAGGATGGGAATGAGGAGGGGGCAGTATCGGAGGGATCGGAATGGAGAGGTGGCAGTATTGGAAGGATGGGAATGAGGAGGGGTGGTATTGGAGGAATGGGAATGGAGAGTGGGGTGGTATTGGGGGGAGTGGGGGGGGGTGGTCCTGGAGGGATGGAAATGAGGAGGGGCAGTATAGGAGGGATGGGAATGGGGAGGGGCAGTATAGGAGGGATGGGAATGGGGAGGGGGTGGCATTGGAGGGATGGGGAGGGGGTGGCATTGGAGGGATGGGGAGGGGGTGGCATTGGAGGGATGGGGAGTGGGGGCCGGTATTGGAGGGATGGGGAGTGGGGGGGCGGTATTGGAGGGATGGGGAGTGGGGGGGCGGTATTGGAGGGATGGGGAGTGGGGGGGCGGTATTGGAGGGATGGGGAGTGGGGGGCGAGATTGGAGGGATGGGGGGTGGGGGCAGAGATTGGGGGGGTGGGGGTGAGATTGGAGGGATGGGGGGAAGGGGCGGTTTTGGAGGGATGGGGGGAAGGGGCGGTTTTGGAGGGATGGGGGGAAGGGGCGGTTTTGGAGGGATGGGGGGAAGGGGCGGTTTTGGAGGGATGGGGGGAAGGGGCGGTTTTGGAGGGATGGGGAGGGGGTTGGTATTGAAGGGATGGGGAGTGGGGGGCGGTATTGAAGGGAGTGGGGGGCGGTATTGAAGGGATGGGGAGTGGGGGGCGGTATTGAAGGGATGGGGAGTGGGGGGCGGTATTGAAGGGATGGGGAGTGGGGGGCGGTATTGAAGGGATGGGGAGTGGGGGGCGGTATTGGAGGGATGGGGAGTGGGGGGCGGTATTGGAGGGATGGGGAGTGGGGGGCGGTATTGGAGGGATGGGAATGAGGACTTGGAAATATTGAAGTTATAGGTAGTAAAGATTTGATGATGTTAGGAAGTCACGGCTGAGGTTTAGAATGCACATTCACATAAGCTATCTCTGGCAGTTGGAACAAACACCTTTGATTATCTGGGGGGCATCCTCAGTTATATGATCATCGCTGTTCCCATCTTCACTGGAGTCTATGGGGATATGAGTGCCGCTGAGTTGAGTGAACTGATCAGCAAGGTGAGAACACGCTCAGTCCTGACAAGCTCTTCTTCTGTATGACTCCCTGCTGCATATGGAGCTGCACCATCCTCCACAAGGTGGTTACCCTTCATGCCCCCGATACTCCTCCCACCTGTCATTGCTCCCAGTTATCTGCTTCTAGCAGCAGATGGTGACGGGACAGAACATCTTTAACATCATTATATCTTACATTTTCTAATGAAAGCATCGCACTTTACCGAAGCAGGAATTCCTTGTTTTAATGTGAACATGGGGAACATGGGAGCTAGTGACTAGGTAACATAATGGAAACAACGAGTAAAAGGGCTAGGTGACCCAGGCCAGGAGGGAAAGGAGTTTAAAGGATTAGTAGGGGTCCTAGTTACTGGAGAAAACAGTGGGTAAGGGCAGGTAGCGGTCACTAGGTCACACAGTGGGTAAGGGGAGGTAGCGGTCACTAGGTCACACAGTGTGTAAGGGCAGGTAGCGGTCACTAGGTGACACAGTGGGTAAGGACAGGTAGCGGTCACTAGGTGACACAGTGGGTAAGGACAGGTAGCGGTCACTAGGTGACACAGTGGGTAAGGGCAGGTAGCGGTCACTAGGTCACACAGTGGGTAAGGGCTGGTAACGGTCACTAGGTGACACAGTGGGTAAGGGGAGGTAGCGGTCACTAGGTCACACAGTGTGTAAGGGCAGGTAGCGGTCACTAGGTGACACAGTGGGTAAGGACAGGTAGCGGTCACTAGGTCACACAGTGGGTAAGGGCAGGTAGCGGTCACTAGGTCACACAGTGGGTAAGGGCAGGTAGCGGTCACTAGGTGACACAGTGTGTAAGGGCAGGTAGCGGTCACTAGGTGACACAGTGTGTAAGGGCAGGTAGCGGTCACTAGGTGACACAGTGGGTAAGGGGAGGTAGCGGTCACTAGGTGACACAGTGGGTAAGGACAGGTAGCGGTCACTAGGTGACACAGTGGGTAAGGACAGGTAGCGGTCACTAGGTGACACAGTGGGTAAGGGCAGGTAGCGGTCACTAGGTCACACAGTGGGTAAGGGCTGGTAACGGTCACTAGGTGACACAGTGGGTAAGGGGAGGTAGCGGTCACTAGGTGACACGGTGGGTAAGGGCCGGTAGCGGTCACTAGGTGACATCTCTTCTCATGTCTTTTCAGAATGCGTTTGTATCCATTTACCTGATCAGCTGTTTCAGTAATATCATTGATCTGTCCAGCACGCTATGTGATGTGGCCGGTTATACACACAGGTGAGAAGGAAAGGATGAAGTAAAATGTACCCTCCTATGTCTGTATTATGGGAAGGAGGGTGATGTGTGAATATAATGCAACCAAATTGGCACAAAATTATTAATTTATAAATCCTTCTTCACAAAGTATTTATTTATCCCACCTCAACATCCAATATCAACACAGAGATCTGATTGATGAAAAACAAGTGTGTATGTTTAATCCGCAGGACACTGCATTCAGGAAACACTGTGTGCACTTCAGCTGCCTCTAAGGAAGCGAGACAATCCTTCCATGAATGCTAGCATCAGGGAGCTATGAATCTTTAATCCAAATACTACTTTCTGGAGACTGTTTCTTTGTATCCCAATTCCAAAGCAGATATGATAGCTTTATCAAAATTTTACATCTCATGTTAGGAATGGAGTAGATTTGTCTAATTATTAACCTTTTTATGTAGCTGTTAGTAATGTAGTTATTATAATTTTAACTATCTCTCTATGCACATCTTGTGTATTTTAGTCCTAGTGTTTTGTTATATATAGTCTCTGTAGCGGAATGGATGCTCTTAATACACTTTTATTCCCTGTTGTTCGGCTGTCTGTACACCCCCGTTCATTTACTGAACCCCCATCTGTGTGGTCCCCTTGTTCGGACCTTTTGATGATGACCACCCTTGGCTGTTAACCAAAAATTGCTCATTGAGGAAAGTATTTCCATGTGGCCGCCATTCGTATATGTGTGTGGCCGCCATTCGTATAACCGAACGCACGTGTTAAAACAGTTGGCGCCCATTTTGTCTCCTGAATGCGGGCAGCGGTACATAGTCATCGACGGCGTGGGACCATTTTCGTCTACTCGACCTTGTGAACACCCGGTAAACTGGTACCGCTGCCCATCCAACTTTCTGAACAATCATGAGAACTGCGTACGGGATGCATAAACTACCGAACAGGGGGAGTATTCGTGCCCTAACAGCCAGGGGGAGCATTCCTCGGTGTTCGTGCGAGAACCCCCGAAAGATGACCTGTCATTGCCTTGTTTTCTCTGGAACTGTTTTGGGGTATTAACTCGTGGCCAACCAGTCAAAACTTCATTCGAATGGCGTTCCTGAACCACCGAAGGGATCTGAGTGATATTTTGTCAAAGTGCGCGCTCAGATCCAAGCTGTTCCGTGATATTTTGCCAGGTTCTGAAGTATTAAAATGTATTTGTAATATATATATATATAATTTATTTTATTCGGGTGATTAAATGCATTTGGACACGGTAAAAGACATTAGTGACAAACAGTTATATAAGAGTGATATATCGTCTTTTGAGAGGTAGCCCTTTTTTCTTTTTTTTTCTTTTTTTTATACATCTAGATTTTAGCTATAATTGCACAGGAGTGAGAGGTCATTAGGATGTTGAGGTCATATATCTCAATCTACTGGTTAGTAGTGGTCGGAACCATGATTATCTAGGCACGTGTGGAGTAGGACTCCTGGTGGTGGTACTGATGCCCCTTAAGCTATTGGGCCGTGGGGGGGTTGCAACATTGTGATTCCGAGCTAACATGTCAGCTTGCATTTCAAATGGGAGCAGTGGTGGCATCCGTCAGCTAAACTTGGGCTATGTTAAGCAAGATGTGACTTCCTCCTAGAGGCAGTGGCATTAAACGTATGGCAGAATAAAAAATTTCAAGTGCTAAACGAGCATTAATAACATAAAAGGAAAACAAAACATAGACTGGAGTTCCGTATACATTCAGGTCACAGAGTCACTGGTTCCACGGGGTACGAAAGGGTTGTCTCTGGATACGTCCCAGGTGTGGCTCGTGCCCGCCACGTCGGTCTGGTCCTGTAGGCCAAGTGCCTGAAGAAAAGCTGTTCCCTCTGAGGGTCCCAGGGCTTTGTGAGTCTTTCCATTTTGGTTGAGTGTAAGAGCTCTAGGGAAGGACCATCTGTAAGGGAGGCCAGCACTTTGCAGGGTTTTCGTGATTGGCTGCATTGATTTTCGCCACAATAAGGTGGCTCTGCTTAGGTCTTGAAAGAATGTAAGGGTTTGTGATTCAAAGTGTAGTGGAGTCTTCCCCTTCACTGCGTTGAGGAGCTTGTGTTTATCGGCTAGGGTTTGGCAGCACAGGATAATGTCCTGGGGGACCTTAGCTGGTGCTTGTGATGATTTAGCTATGCGGTACATGCCGTCAAAGGTAAGTTGTTTTGCATTTTTTGTGGGTATGACAGAGGAGACTAGGCATCTGACGAAGTGGGGAAGTTCCTCAGGTGGGAGTGAGTCCACCACTACGCTCTCTGTCCTCCAGCTGAGCCATCCTCACACCTTGGTGGGCTTGTGCTGTTTGAAGTAGTTGCACGGATTCATTGATGGTGTCGGTGAGGTCTGCTTCAGTCGTCTGTGTGTAAGCGCCTGCACCTCAGTTTGTACTGCCTTGAGCTCAGCTGAGAACATTTGCTGGATGTGCACTAACAAGTTGTATATGTCTTGTTTGGTGGACGGTGTGTTTCCATCTGCTATTGCCGGGACCTCCGGCATGGAGAGTGTCTCTGCAGGTGGGTCGGCTGTCATTTCAGGGCTTGGTGGTGTAACCCCTCTGGTACTAGAGGTCAGCATTTGGCCGATGTCCCGGCCTTCTCTGGGTCGGTTTTTGTGATTTGCGACCCATTTCTCCTGCTGGAGAGGTTTGGTTGTGGTACTCAGGGTTTGTATCACCCTCTGGGCCCATTCTCTACCAGTAAAGATCGTGGTGCAGCTGCAGGCTTCCCGCACGGTAGGCCCGAGGACCTTGGCGCCGGGTTTTAGCGTTTGCGGTGAAAATGAAGGGCATCCGCCGAATCGTGAGTACTTGGAGGTTGGAGGTGATTGTACACCGGTATCTTCGGTTTCTGCAGCGTTAAAGGTGATTTTGTCTGGATTTGTCTCGGCGCTGCGGGAAAGTACGTCTGCCTTGGAGCGCTGCTTAGCTCCGCCCCCGTATTTGTAATATTTTAAACAATATATTTGTCAAAGAAGTTAAAAATAGAGACTACTCACCAGTATGAGAGGTCGGTCTGGGAGAATAAAGGATAATCGCCAGGATTGAGAGCGATGTTTAGGTGATAATCCGGTTAGTTTGAATATTATTGTAATTTATTTATGTCTTTAACCCCATCATGACGAGATTTGGGTAACGACTTGTTTCTTACTCACAGCGAATGTAACAGTAATAGATTAATAGATTATAGTAGGGTTCTTGTTAGAATGTAATAATGATCCATTTAATTTATCATTGCAGAGTGACATGTAGAGTATATAAAGCAGCGGGTATTGGAGAAGAACATGCAGTGTGTAATGTGGAGATGAAATATAATGTGCTTTGGTGTCTTTTTAGGATCGCAGAGCTAGAGGAGGTGATGTTGGATCTCTCAGAATCACACACAGATCGTGATGGCGAAATATTCACCTCTTGGCAGTCAGATCCGTGAGTTTAAACAGTTTTTGACAAGCGCAGAATTGAAGGCTTTGTGAGTTTCTCTGCCTGTACTCTCTCTTTCTGACAGGTCCCCTGAGGTGCGCTCCAACATGGAGGGTCCGGCTTTCGTGCTGAATAATGTTACAATAACCACGCCAAACTATGAATGCACGCTTGTGCGAGACCTGAACTTAAACGTGCGAAAAGGCACTAACCTTCTAATCACAGGAGACACTGGAAGCGGCAAATCGTCCATCTTGCGTGTTCTAGCTGGACTTTGGAAGACTAAACGAGGTGTGTGGAGTCAAAAAACTAATTTATTCAGCGTGTTTCTCTGCGTTTTGTAGGAGAGTGGACATTAAACTGTGACATTTACTGAGGGCTGTACAGGGCCGTCCGAAGACATTGTGCTGCCTGGGTCCAAGGATGAAATGCTTTTATCAATTTTGTAGCTTGTCTCTGCACTTTCTCTTGTGCCATGATATCCTTCTTTAGAACAGGTGCCCAAAATTGCACAGCATATTCAAGGTGTGGTCTTACCAGCGATTTATAAAGAGGCAAAATTATATTTTCATCCCGAGAGTTTATTCCCCTATTTATACATGACAAAACCTCACTGGCCTTAGCAACTGCAGATTGACATTGCATATTGCTGCCTAATTTATTGTCTATAATAATTCCCAGATCCTTCTCATGTGTGGTTATCCCTAATTCACTACCATTTAGAGTGTAAGTTACTTGTGCATTCTTGACCCCGAATGGGAAACTTTGCATTTTTCTACATTTAATTTTACCTGCCATTTTAGTGCCCAGTCCCCCAATTTATCTAAATCCTTCTGCAGCAAAGCAATATCCTGCTCACATTATATTACTTTACAAAGTTTTGTGTCATCTGCAAACACTAAAACATGGCTTTCAATACCTATTGCAAGATCATTTATAAATATGTTAAATAGAAGCGGTCCCAAAACAGAACCCCAGAATCCTTAAGCCAATGTTCTACCCAAGAACAAGAATATTCATCTAGACCAATTTATTTTAGTTTGAAGACTAACCTATTGTGAGGAATTGTATCAAATGCCTTGGCAAAATCCAAGCAGATCACATCCACTACAACACCCTGATCTATACTTCTACCTACTTCTTTGTAGTGCATGCAGTATTTGTGTGGTGGATGCAGTATGTGTGTATTGGATATAGTGTGTGTGTGTGTCTGTATGTGGATGTAATGTCTGTGTAGTGCATGTAGTGTTGAATAGGTGCTGGGGGGAGGGGGGGAAGATTTTAAATTACCTGAGTACTGGAAGGGGGTGAGGGCTAGTGTATAGGAAGGTGACGGTATGTAGGAAGGTGACAGTGTGGGTGTGGCGAAACCAGCTTCGCCACTGTGAACTGGAGAGGCCTGGCTGCTGGCCTCCTGCCCGCTGACTATGGCCCCTGGACGTGTTGCACTTTAGAAACTATATTTGGGCATGTAATAATTTATATTGCTGCTACTGGCCCTTTAAAATCAGCGATGGACATATTGGGACTTTTGGGACTAATGTCCCTTTAAGACTTTGTAACATATCACAGTAATACTGTCTTAAATATTATGTAGGTATTTATGTGTTCAGTTAAACTGGGGATATGTAGAAATGTGTGTTTTATGTGTTAAATGTATCAGTAGGTAATTTTATGTCTTTTACTGTCTTTTTGCAACCATGTGGTTAATGGAGTCTGACTCTAGTCCTAGATAATTGAATTACTTCTCCAATTATCTCCAGGGCAGAAGGGAGGAAGCCGGGATGCATTGTGGGGGATGTTTTACTTCTGTTTGAGCCAGATTGTGCCATGCTGCAAGCCCAGGCCCAAAAGATACTTTTAGTAACTTTTAAACCCCTGGTCGGATTCATGCCATTTTTTAATATGTTGTTCCCCTGAATGGATTGATTGTGGATATGTATTTTTATGTGAATGTGATGTATGGTTTTAAAGTTATGGAAGTTGTGTAAAAGTATATTTTAAACTGTATGCATAATGGGATTATGTGTCACACTAAGGGGAGGGGATGTGTGGGAGGTAACATCTATGTCATTGGTTATTTTATGCCTCCCCCTGGGTGTGGCCTGTATGTGTGAGTTGGAAATAAAAGCCAGACTGGGTGTCCCAGTCTAGAGTTCCTGCTTAACCCTCAAAATGAAGTGTCGTCTCGTTCTTGGGGGGGATTGGATTGTAAGCTGACTGCCAAGAGTGTAAGCCGATTGTATGCTTTTCTTGTTCAGCTGTTCCAGTTCCGAGTGTTATTTCGTATCCAGCTCGTGAGTTCTGATGTTCTGCAGTAGCTGTGCCTGTCTATGGAAAAGGGGATTATCGCCTAAACGCATTTTTCCCCTTTTATGCTGAAACGGTCCGTTACAATTGGTGGCAAGCGGCGGGATCGTTCCTACAACCAGAGGGACAGCTACAGACAACACCATTTCTGGATTACAAATTGAGGGCAACGCTAGTATCCGTACAGCGACCCTAGCTACAAAGGAAATAAGAAAATGGAAGGAGACAGAGTCGCAGCTGCTGCAGCACCTCCAAGGGAGAAGGAGGAATCCGAGTTTATCAGGGAATACAGGAGCAGGATGGCTCTATTCTCACCAGCCCGAGCGGTGCAGATGGCATCCCGGGTCTACGACGATGTACAGGCGTACCTCATGCTGCTAAGGACGCAGAGGATCCAACAAGATTGGTCCTGTGAGGAACCACAACAGGCAGGTGGAGATGGGACCGAGGTCTCTCCACCGGGCCCAACGGGATGGTGGGCAGCAGGCCCAGATCCCCAGCGACAGAGTAAGTCCCAGGGAGATGAAGGTGTCGTCCTTCCTCCCCAGCGGCAGGCTGAGTTACAGGGGGCAGAGGTTGTTGTTCCTGCCCCCCAGCAGCAAAGTGATGTGCCAGGAAGGCAGTGTGAAGTGAAGGGAGAGGAGAGCAGCGTCCTCCCTCCCCAGCGGCAGTGTGTACCCCAGGGAGATGAAGGTGTCGTCCTTCCTCCCCAGCGGCAGGCTGAGTTACAGGGGGCAGAGGTTGTTGTTCCTGCCCCCCAGCAGCAAAGTGATGTGCCAGGAAGGCAGTGTGAAGTAAAGGGAGAGGAGAGCAGTGTCCTCCCTCCCCAGCGGCAGTTTGCCATCCAGAGAGAGGAGCTTGTTACACCCTCTCTCCCACGGCAACCTAACCCACCGAGGGGAGATGTTAAGCCCCACAACTGTGCAGATGGGACCGTAGTCTCTGCACTTACAGCACAAGGGATAGGGACGGTCGGTCCTGTTCCCCAGCCTCAGTGTGATGGATCCAAAGGGGAGACAGTCAGTCTCCCCCTCCGGCAGTCGAGCTGTGCACCTAAAGGGGAGACAGCCAGTCTCCAGCAACCAGGCGCCCACCAGACTACTCCCGTGGTAGTGCTGGCAACAGGACAGAGTACCGCTGGTCTCTGCCCCCTCAGCAACCCACCAAGGCAGCCTACCCGTCTCCCACCCAGCAGTGGTGAAACCCCAGAACTTGGACAAAATTCTTCCTCACCCAGATGTAGTAACCGGTTAGTGGGGGCGGGCTGCTCTGTTATTTCTGTTTTGTGGGTGGGTTGCTGGACTAACCAGGGCACTGACCGGCAGAAAGTCAGGTACCCTGTTAGTCTAATTGGCAAAGGGGAGAAATGTGGCGAAACCAGCTTCGCCACTGTGAACTGGAGAGGCCTGGCTGCTGGCCTCCTGCCCGCTGACTATGGCCCCTGGACGTGTTGCACTTTAGAAACTATATTTGGGCATGTAATAATTTATATTGCTGCTACTGGCCCTTTAAAATCAGCGATGGACATATTGGGACTTTTGGGACTAATGTCCCTTTAAGACTTTGTAACATATCACAGTAATACTGTCTTAAATATTATGTAGGTATTTATGTGTTCAGTTAAACTGGGGATATGTAGAAATGTGTGTTTTATGTGTTAAATGTATCAGTAGGTAATTTTATGTCTTTTACTGTCTTTTTGCAACCATGTGGTTAATGGAGTCTGACTCTAGTCCTAGATAATTGAATTACTTCTCCAATTATCTCCAGGGCAGAAGGGAGGAAGCCGGGATGCATTGTGGGGGATGTTTTACTTCTGTTTGAGCCAGATTGTGCCATGCTGCAAGCCCAGGCCCAAAAGATACTTTTAGTAACTTTTAAACCCCTGGTCGGATTCATGCCATTTTTTAATATGTTGTTCCCCTGAATGGATTGATTGTGGATATGTATTTTTATGTGAATGTGATGTATGGTTTTAAAGTTATGGAAGTTGTGTAAAAGTATATTTTAAACTGTATGCATAATGGGATTATGTGTCACACTAAGGGGAGGGGATGTGTGGGAGGTAACATCTATGTCATTGGTTATTTTATGCCTCCCCCTGGGTGTGGCCTGTATGTGTGAGTTGGAAATAAAAGCCAGACTGGGTGTCCCAGTCTAGAGTTCCTGCTTAACCCTCAAAATGAAGTGTCGTCTCGTTCTTGGGGGGGATTGGATTGTAAGCTGACTGCCAAGAGTGTAAGCCGATTGTATGCTTTTCTTGTTCAGCTGTTCCAGTTCCGAGTGTTATTTCGTATCCAGCTCGTGAGTTCTGATGTTCTGCAGTAGCTGTGCCTGTCTATGGAAAAGGGGATTATCGCCTAAACGCATTTTTCCCCTTTTATGCTGAAACGGTCCGTTACAGTGGGGGAGCAGGCTGTATGGGTGACAGTGTGGGGGAACAGGGTGTGGAGGGACAGGCTGTGGGGGGGCAGGCTGTGAGGGACATGGTGTGGGGGAGAAGGCTGTGGGAGTGCAGCTGTGACAAGTCTCCCCACATTGACATACCTTTCCCTGGTAGTCCAGTGGGATCGCTTTCCTGTCTGCAGCTCTGCCAGGTGTTTGTTGCAGACCATGTGGTTCGAGTTCTCTTGAGCTCCAGTCAGTGATGCCGTGGTAACCCGTGGCAACGCTCTGGGAGCTTGCAAGACCTCCATCATATAGTCTGCAGCTCTGCACCCGGCGGATCTGCAGACAGGAGGCTCTCCGTTAGGGCAAACTGAACGGAGGGGCTGCACCCAGCGGCATACAGGGCAAAACTGCCGGGCCCCCTCCTGGTGTCGGGCTCTCGGTCATAGACTGATGACCCAACAGGTCAGTCTTCCTCAATGATTAGAAAGCCACCTTTTGCTGCATATATATATGCAGCAGAGGGGGCACAGGCTCCTAACGGCCGGAGCGGCAAAATGCCGCCTCTGTTAAAGTGCTGCCTGGAGCCACGGCTCCAGTCCGTCCTATGGACGAGCCGGCCCTGGGGCTGTATGGACCAGTTACTGAGTAAATATAGAATAGATGATCACAGCTGTATGGACCAGTTATTATCATAGTAATTGTACATACATCTTTGAGTGCGTTAAAGTAAAATCTCCACCCATCTGTGTCCTCACATCTTTTAGGTGAGGTTTCTGTTCACACATCGTTTGGCCCTCGTGGGGTAATGTTTCTTCCACAAAAACCATTTCTCAGTGATGGAAGCCTTAGGGAACAGGTGAGGATTCTCTCTTAATTGTTAACTGAACATGTCGCTTTGTACCCCAGTACAATGATGGTATACAGCCCCCACTGTAATGCCTTATCTCCCCTCAGTACAATGATGGTATACAGAGCCCGTAATGCTGTATCTCCCCCAGTGCAATGATGGTATACAGCGCCCCGTAATGCCGTATCTCCCCCAGTACAATGATGGTATACAGCCCCCACCGTAATGCCGTATCTCCCCCAGTACAATGATGGTATACAACTCCCACCGTAATGCTGTATCTCCCCCAGTGCAATGATGGTATACAGTGCCCGCGTAATGCCGTATCTCCCCCAGTACAATGATGGTATACAGCCCCCACCGTAATGCCGTATCTCCCCCAGTACAATGATGGTATACAACTCCCACCGTAATGCTGTATCTCCCCCAGTGCAATGATGGTATACAGCGCCCGCGTAATGCCGTATCTCCCCCAGTACAATGATGCTATACAGCCCCCACCGTAATGCCGTATCTCCCCCCAGTACAATGATGGTATACAGCGCCCACCGTAATGCTGTATCTCCCCCAGTGCAATGATGGTATACAGCGCCCGTAATGCTGTATCTCCCCCAATACAATGATGGTATACAGCGCCCGTAATGCTGTATCTCCCCCAGTACAATGATGGTATACAACTCCCACCGTAATGCTGTATCTCCCTCAGTACAATGATGGTATACAGCGCCCACCGTAATGCTGTATCTCCCTCAGTACAATGATGGTATACAGCCCCCCACCGTAATGCTGTATCTCCCCCAGTACAATGATGGTATATAACTCCCACCGTAATGCTGTATCTCCCCCAGTACAATGATGGTATATAACTCCCACCGTAATGCTGTATCTCCCCCCAGTACAATGATGGTATACAGCGCCCACCGTAATGCCGTATCTCCCTCAGTACAATGATGGTATACAGCCCCCCACCGTAATGCTGTATCTCCCCCAGTACAATGATGGTATACAGCGCCCTGTAATGCCGTATCTCCCCCAGTACAATGATGGTATACAGCCCCCACCGTAATTTCGTATCTCCCCCAGTACAATGATGGTATACAGCCCCCACCGTAATTTCGTATCTCCCCCAGTACAATGATGGTATACAGCCCCCACCGTAATGCCGTATCTCCCTCAGTACAATGATGGTATACAGTGCCCGTAATGCTGTATCTCCCCCAATTTATCAGCAGTGACTGTATATACAGCGCCCCCCTCCCCATTACTCTGTATTAGCCTGTTATCAGCAGTGACTGTATATACAGCGCCGCCGCCCCCCATTACTCTGTATTGGCCTATTATCAGCAGTGACTGTATATACAGCTCCCCCATTACTCTGTATTAGCCTTTTATCAGCAGTGACTATATATAGAGCCCACCCAACCCCCATTACTCTGTATTAGCTTATCAGCGGTGACTATATATAGAGCCCCCCCCATTACTCTGTGTTAGCCTGTTATCAGCAGTGACTCTATAAAGAGCCCCACCCCCCATTACTCTGTATTAGCTTATCAGCAGTGACTCTATATACAGTGCCCCCCCATTACTCTGTATTGGCCTATTATCAGCAGTGACTGTATATACAGCGCCCCCCCCATTACTCTGTATTAGCTTATTATCAGCGGTGACTTTATATACGTTTCTGGTAACTTTATTTAACTTTCTTTTAAATTGCTAAATCCCAAGGTGTATTAATGAATTGATATGTTTTGTTTGTACAGGTAATATACCCCTTGAAAGACATATACCCTGATTCTGGTGAGATTTCGCTTTTCACTGTTACATTTGTCCTGTGTGCACTGTAGGCTGTCAGTATCCTTCTCCCTGACCATTTCTCTCTGATTTCAGGCCGGGTTGATGATGAGCGGATATTGAGGTCCCTGGATATGTCTGGACTGGTAAGAGATGGATACCAGTCTCAACTGGGTCTTCACCCGTCCTGTGCAGTGCCCAATCCCTCATAGTCCAGCCCGTGCAGTGCCTCTGCCCTCGTAGCCTGGCCCCTGCCGTGCCTCTGCCCTCGTAGCCTGACCCCTGCAGTGCCTCTGCCCTCGTAGCCTGGCCCCTGCCGTGCCTCTGCCCTCGTAGCCTGGCCCCTGCCGTGCCTCTGCCCTCGTAGCCTGGCCCCTGCCGTGCCTCTGCCCTCGTAGCCTGGCCCCTGCCGTGCCTCTGCCCTCGTAGCCTGGCCCCTGCCGTGCCTCTGCCCTCGTAGCCTGGCCCCTGCCGTGCCTCTCCCCTCGTAGATTGTAGGGAAAATATACAATTGTAATGAAATAAATCCATAGTATACAGTAAATCGATTAGGAAGTAGAATTCAGTTGGTATGTATTACTAACTTACAAGTGGCTCTGTCACCTCAAACTTACCTTTCTCATATTGGTTCCTCTTCTTTTCCTCTTTCAGAATCTGGTATTTTCTGATCTATGTCTCTTTAAAACAGAAGACAAAATAGGAACTACTTTTTGTCCTAGGTATTTTATCTACGCCTGACAATTGTGAATAAAAAGGGTGGAGCTTACGGAAAATTCTCTGTCAAGCGAACAAGGGGCGAAGCTTGTCCTAAGTTCCGTCCTTTGTCAAGATTGCCAAGTGTAGGAAAAATACATAAGACAAAGTGATGTCCGGCTTGTCTCATGCGTTAAAGAGAAAGATTAGAAGTTTGACGGCCACTTTCAGTATAAATAGAGAACAAATCAGATTTATTGTTAAGCAGCTTGGAGAGACCTCTCAGGAAAGCCTGCAGTGAATGGTCTATGGAGTGCCTCCTTTCCATGAGCAATCTGTGCCATTCTCCCTTCAAGCCGCAGAAAAGTGTGTGGAAGAAATGATGATGGTATTTTTGAGAAGCATACCAAGATGTAATTAGAACAACTAACCCTAAATAGCCGGGTTCGTGCACACAGTGTGCACTAGTCTTAGACGAACTTTTAGTGACCAACTCTGAATCTGGTTTTCTCCTTTGTAATCCAGGGTTCTTTAGTGAACAGAACGGGGGGACTGGACCATAAGGCAGACTGGAACTGGTGAGCCTGGTTTTATCATTGTGTGCTGGGGGTTGTGATTAGTTGCTCATTGTGTGCTCAAGGGGTAACTGATTGTTTGGGCGCTATAGGGGAAGGTAACTGCTTGGTCTGTGCTTTGAGACGTACCTAACGGGTCAGTCTTTGCTGGAGAGGTAAGTGGTTTTGTTATGGTACTTTTTGAAAGTAAACCAAAATGTTCAAAGTCTATCTGTTCCTGTCCAAATCAATAAAATTAAATTGCGTATATACGCTGAAGTAATTAAGTCTGACACACGAGGTTCAGGTTAAAATAACTTCGAGAAAGTTTATTGGCAAGTGAAGAAAAAGCGGGCGCGCAGGCCCTTTTAAGAGGCATTTTGCGTCATCATTGATTATTAGAATATCAGCAAATAAACATCATCAATTGGATTAATTGTTAAGTGACGGGGTTAGTGTCTTACCTATTGGTTCGTAAAATTAAGAGGTTAGTCCCGTGCCCACCCATCAGAGGTGGGATTATTCTGGACACGGGTGGGGGACAAGGGGGTCCTAAGCGTCATTTTACACGGTCAATGATATCAGGCTTTATGTCCAGGTGCAAGGTCTCTTATGAATAGAACATTTCATTACTACTGTGTTCTGTGGCCTTCAAACTGTACTATCTTACAAGCTCTAAGGAGTAGCCAGCAAGTCTTAAGGAGTAGCCAGCACCTCCTGGTACTTGTCCTTGAAGGAAACACGGTCTTTGTCTACTGTATTAATTGGGTTGAGAAGTTCAGTCACGTAATGTAGTTTTAAAATGAACAAGTTAAGTCATGAGGACAAAATGGAGGATTTGAAGAAGTCAGGTTAGGAGGACAAAATGGAGGATTGTCACAATATAAGGTTAAAATGGAGTTAGTACAATAATTCAATACAAGTACAATAATAATTTTTAATAATTCCACATCAGTCCCCCCTATGAAATGTTAGATTCTAAGAGATAAAACTTTATTATATTAGTATCAGAAGACGTGTTAACCCAAAGGCACAGAAACCCCGTGGCCGCTAGCTAGGTGTTAATGCAAAGTGCAAGGCTGTCCCTAGATCTGACCCTAATAGGCTAACCATCCGTCAGTATGGCTCTCGAACGCTTCACACCCAAGGGTATCCCATGGCAGCTAACCCACCACTTCTCCACATGGGGCCTTTACCATTCACTGACAGATGCTGTCCCTGAGCTAGTCCCTTCCTAGAATTCCTGCACTTTATCAACAAAAGGGAATGTTTGCAGCGGCAGACAGGGTGAGTTGATGTCTTGGAATTCTTGGTCATCAACTTCGAGATGGGTCAAAGTGGGTGCTGCTTGGTCAACAGTCTTCATGAGGGATTTTCTCAGACATGGGAGGACACAACAAAAGAGAAGAGCAAAAATAAAAAGAAAAATTAGTATAGCCATACCAATCTGCATTAAAGCCTTTTGCCATCCTGTCATCCAACCAAACCATCTTTCCCAGGGATCTTTTATCCCAGAATTCCTTTTTAACTCTTCAGACAGGTCATTTAATTTTTCTATAGCTAGTGTGACTTTACCATTAGGGCCTGTGTTTTCTGGGATGTAGGTACAACATGTCATAGTGTCGGGCAAAATCTTACAAACCCCTCCTTTTTCGGCTAAGATCATATCTAGGGCCATTCTATTCTGGAAAGTCATTTGGGATGTGGCCTGCAACTGTTCGGCCAATCCCTGGAGGGCGTCTCTGGTGTAATTGACAAAACGCTGTTGATTATAATAAATGTAATTTATCCAATTTAGATTCTTGTTTGCGGTAACTATGGTAAAAATTGATTCAAATCCTGCAGCAACTTCATCCCTAGCTTTAAACTCATTGGGCACCCCCCTGGGCACTCCAATGGCATCAATATATACATGAGGATCAAAACTTCCTTTCACTGGGGCGTCACGTTTAACCTTAGTGTGGCTGAACTCATGGGTGTTGAGGTGTGTGTCAGAAATAATATGTATAGGCATAATGGCCTTAGTCAAAGTACACTCTCCCCACCATTCTGTGTCCATTCTGGATCTTAGCTGTAAATCCCCACACAACCAATAAATGTCTCCTAGTGACCTAGTGTGATGTTGCAGCAAACGTACAGGGACAGTTCTGTATGTAGCACAATAGCCTTTGGAAAAGTTACCTACAAATTTACCAATACCATCGTACATGGCATAGCAAGTGTAATTACCTTTATATACGGTAATACCATCAGGGGGTTTGACGTCTTTGGCTAGAAGAGGATACTCCTTTGTCCATGCAATACATATGGACCTGTTAAAATTATAGTGATAGGCAAAAAGGCTTAAAACACATTCTTCTATATCTACGGGTAGGATTAAAGGTACGGTACCCAGGTGAGGCCGGGCACCTCCACACACATAACATGCGGTTCTATTATGCTTATTAGCATTATATTTCATCCATTCTAACCATAAATTTACATCATTAAAACCTGTTTCAGCGGCCATGGTATCTTCAAAAGTGGGGTTAGCAATGGCCATCATGTCCTGAAAGGTCTGGATATGGGGTTTTAATGGGTTAGGGACCATATGGGTGGCCCCTTGCCACTCAGAAGAGTTGCACATATCTTTGAGGTAGAAATGCCCTAATTTCTGGTAGGAACCCTTTTTCCAGTACATTCCCATCACATACTGGTCTGCATCTGTTGGGCTTGGGCGCTCAATGTTAAGGATTAATTTCATTGGTGTGCTCCCCCCAGGCTTTCTCAAAGTCATTCTCTGGAGAAGCGATCTACCATGATCATCTACTTTAGCTACGGCACTTTTTGGTTTGTAACCCCAGGCAGGCCCGGCATTCCACCCCGCCGCCCCCCAATGGTCACAATTGTGCCCCCATTGCTTGTCAACTACACAAACATATGGGTCTTTCGAATGAGGGATATCTCTATAGATGCTCTGGATTTGTGGTGTGGGAAATGGGCATTCTACAATATCACAGTAGTCAAAGGTATAAGTAGCCACCTGGGTGCATGATGAATTATACCAGAAGGTGTACCCACTAATGTCTTTGGTAATGGCTACTTGCTGGGCCTTCATAAGGCTGATTAAGGAGAAGATGTACCAGAGATACATGTTTGTGCGATATTCGCCTCCTCTGGGGCAGGAGATTTCTTGCAGTGGGAAGCGTGGATCCAATTTGGCCTACCGGCCAATTTGACGGAGGTTGCGGTAATCAGGAGAACTTGGAATGGACCGTCAAATCTCGGTTCTAGGGTATTTTTCCGCACAAACTTCTTAACCAGGACCCAATCTCCGGGGAGTAGGTTATGGGAACCTGTATCCAATTCGGGATCTGGAATTGAAGAGAAAACTTGGGCATGTATTTTGTTTAGGACATTTGCAAGTTCAGTTACATAGTCTACTAAAACATCTGATTGGAGTTGCAACTGCTGCGGATAATAACAACCTAGTCTGGGTGCTGTCCCAAATAGAACCTCATATGGGGACAGTGAATACTTCCCTCTAGGTGTGTGCCTAACACTAAATAGAGCTATTGGTAGGCTTTCTGGCCAGGGCATCTTTGTTTCTTGTGACATTTTTAACATTCTGGTTTTTAGAGTGCCATTCATGCGCTCCACTTTACCACTACTTTGTGGGTGGTAAGGGGTATGGAAGGCTAGAGTCACCCCTAGAGCAGTCCAAATTTCTTTAGTCACAGTTGCTGTAAAGGCTGGGCCTTGATCACTCTCAATGACTTCTGGGAGTCCGAATCTGCATACAATATCTGTAATTAGGCGCTTTGCGGTTGTCTTTGCAGTGATATTGGCCACTGGGTAGGCTTCTGGCCAGCCTGAGAACATGTCCACTATTACTAGTGCATATTCATGGGGCCCACTCTTGGGCATTTGGATGTGGTCAATTTGAATTCGTTGGAAGGGGTACATGGGCTTTGCCAGGTTCTTTGCAGGCACCTTGACTGGTCTTCCCGGGTTGCATTTTGCACAAATAACACAGGCTTTGCAGAAGTTGCTTATCAATGTTGTGATTCCGGGTGCTTCATAATACTTCTGTATGAGGGCGGCCATCAGTTCTTTTGACAGGTGTGCAGGCCCATGTGCCCATTGGACCACTGCTGGGTATAAATTTCTGGGAAGACAAAATTTGAAGTTGTTGTAATATATTCCGTCCTTTTGGACAGCTCCTTTCTTTTTCCATTTCTGGATTTCCTCAGGAGTGACTGCAGCTTGTTGTTCTTGTAAAATTCGCAAATCAGTAGGAAGAGTTTGCAAAGCAAAAATAGGGACTTCTTCTTCTTCTTCTTCTTGTCCGGACACTTCTTCATCCACTTCCTGCAGATCCCTGGCCGCTAACTTAGCAGCTTGATCAGCCAAATGGTTGCCCTTTGCTTCATCTGTATCCAATTTCCCATGGGCCTTGACTTTCAAAACGGCCACTTCTTTGGGGAGTAGGAGGGCATCCATTAGCTCCTTGATTGCAGTGCTGTGTTTGACTGGTGTACCGGCGGTGGTAAGAAATCCTCTAGTCTTCCAAATTAGGCCGAAGTCATGTGCCACACCCAGAGCATATCTTGAATCTGTATAGATGTTGGCACGTTTTCCTTCGGAAATTTTGCATGCTGAAGTCAGAGCCTGTAATTCAGCTTCTTGCGCAGACATTGCTGGCGGTAAGGATGATGATTTAATGACTTCATCTGTTGTGGTTACGGCATATCCTGTGTGATATGTTCCTCCTTCATCGGCATATCTCGATCCGTCCACAAACAGGGTAAAATCCGGATCTGGTAATGGGTTCTCATGCACAGTTGGTAAGTGCACTGTTTCCATTTTCATCTGTTCAAAACAGTCATGAGGTGTTTCTGGGTCATAATCATTCTTTATGACCAGATCTTGGAATTCCTTTTCCAGGAAATGGCGTGGCCATGCTTCTAGAAGGTCAGTTGTTGGGTATTTGACAATACCATTTTCCTGTAGCTGTTCTTCGTTCATGGTGGCCCATAGTTTTGCCATGGGCCCAAGATCATTCCATGACCTTGTCTTCAACTTGGTAACAGGAATATGTGGGATAGCAGTATCCCAATGACGGTAAAGGTAGTTAAGTTGTTGAGGTAGCTGGATCAAGACCATGCTATTGCCTTCAGAGTCACAATAGAAGTCTTGTGCAGTGAGCTTTACATCGGTCCGGTGGTAAAGCTCATCTTCATAGCAAGGTTCAGGAGTAATGTTCGGTTTGTACCACATGGTGCAGAAGGCGTGATCTGGGCCTTCACAGAGAGGTTTTTCGCCTTCATAAAATGTCAAATGTGGATGCATGACTTTCTTAATACATCCACAGAGCAGGTGAATGTAGGTTTCATCCGTGATAAATCCATAATAGATACCCCCCTCAGGGAGTGGAAGAAGAGTGGACGGATTAAGCACTTGACATCTTTGAATGGAAATGTTGTCAGGCAAAAGAAGATGACACTGTAAGCGCAGATGTCTGGCTGGAGACACGTGCTTGAGCTGGACTTGGTTGATGATGGCAGAAATGTCATGAGGGGCCAAAACAACCAGAGGGTGGCCAAGGACCAGGTCTGAGGTTCTTTCTATGAGTTCTCTTGCAGCAAAAACAGCCCTGAGACAGGAAGGAGTCCCTCTGGCCACAATGTCCAGTTGACATGAGAAATATCCAATAGGCCTCTGGCGGCCTCTTGAGTCATTAGTTTGGGTGAGGACTCCTGTAGCATGGCCTTGTCTTTCAGAGACGAATAATTTGAAAGGTTTGGAGTAGTCAGGTAGGCCCAAGGCAGGAGCTGAAGCAATGGCACGTTTTAAAGCATCGAAATTGTCCAGGGCGTCATTGGTCAGACAAAACGGGTCAGACTTAAGAGCGTCATAGAGAGGTTGCATAAGCAGAGAGGCTTCTGGGATCCATGCTCTGCAGTAGGAAATGAGGCCTAGGAAGGCATGAAGAGACTTTGAAGTCCTTGGAGGTGGAATGTCCAGAACAGCTCTTACCCGGTCCCGAGTAAGATGTCTGGTACCTTGAGATAGGCAATGTCCAAGGAAGATCACTGAAGATTGACAGAATTGTAGCTTGATGAGTGAAGCTTTGCATCCCTGTTCTGCCAAATAGGAAAGAAGACTGATTGAACACCTTTCAGTAGTGGGAATATCATCTCCACACAGCAGTAGATCATCCACATACTGAAGTAGGACAACTTCTGGGTGCTCAGCTTGCCATGGGTCAAGGATGGTGCCCATGGCCTTAGCAAATTGACTTGGAGAATTTTGTGCCCCTTGGGGCATGACAGTCCAGGTATACTGTTGCATTTCATGAGTGAAAGCAAACAGGTATTGACAGGATGGGTCCAGTGGGACACTGAAAAAGGCATTGGCCAGGTCAATAACTGTGAAGAATTTTGCAGATGGTGGGACTCCGGAGAGCAGAGTATGAGGATTTGGTACAAGAGGGGTGTCCAGGACGGTAGCTTCATTAACAGCACGGAGATCCTGAACCATCCTGTACTTCTCTGGCTCACCCTTTGGAGTTTTCTTTTTCACAGGAAATAACGGGGTGTTGCATTCAGATTTACATTTGACAAGGGCACCCTTCCCCAAGAGTGCCTTGATGTGGACAGAAATTGCAGCAGACTGTGCTGGTTTTAATGGATATTGTGGTTTTCTTGGTAACTTAGCTCCTGAAATAAGCTTTACCACCACAGGGGGAACATTTAGGTGACCTATGTCCTCTGGGCCTGAGGACCATAACTTAGCGGGCACCTGTGTTTTTAATTCCTCTGGGAAATTGGACCTTAATTCTGCTGCCTCCTCACGGGGCTTTTCTATATGCAGCATCAGAGGCAAAGAGCATAGGGCTGAAGTGTCTGATACAGACAGAGGTGTAAACATTTCTACCTGCCCATCCGGGGTAAAGGTGATGGATGCTTGCAGGCGTGAGAGAACATCAGCACCTAACAGGTTAATGGGGCATGTGGAGGATACTACAAAGCGAGCAAGCAGGCTAGAGCCAACTCGTAGTGGAGTTGTTAAAGGGCTACGTCTTGGCTGGCCATCCACTCCAACACAAGAGACATCAATACTGGACAGGAAGGATGGGTCTGGCAGGTCTTGTTCTCGTAGAACACTACGGGCTGCACCTGTGTCAACTAGAAATGTAGTAGGATGGTCTTCAATGGGCAAAGTCACTGTGGCAAGTGGCCCTCCCTTATCCCCTGTAGACGCTGCCATTACAGGGGTTACAGACACAGGCTTGCCAGTTTCCTAATCATCTGGTTCTTCAATAATTGGAATCTTTTTCTCGGTCTTGGGGCCTGGGGCAGGTTTAGAGAACTTTCTGGGTGCCCCAGGTTCCTTTTTAGGTTCCGGACAATCACTTCTGTAGTGTCCCTGAGCCCCACAATTAAAACAAGTTACATCCTCTAGCTTGGCACCCTTGGTGCCAGAGGTGATGGGGGTAGCGCGGGCCACCATGAGTGGAGCTGGATTGGGTCTTCTTGGGGTCTGAACAGATTCCAGACCTCTAGCAACTAAAAGCAGGGTATCCAAGGGAACAACCTTGTATTCAGGACGTGCAGCAATGATTCCCTTGCGTATAGAGTCTTTAACACCTTGGACAAACGCACCTGACAGCATTTGTGAATGAATCTTGTCAGTAAGATCAAACCCCAAATCTGTGAACATTTGATACAGCCTTGCATGAAACCTTTCCACTGATTCTCCTTTATCTTGAATAACATCAGTAAGGCCAGCAGCCTGATCCGCAAGTTTGTCCTTAGCCCATTCTCTTAATTGGGTGCAAAAAGTTACTCCGGAGGGGTAATCAACGTCACTGCCGAGCAGATCCGTACTGAGGTGTCGGGCCATGCTTGGCCAATATGCATCCCCTGCTTTTATAGCACAAATGCTCAGTAGATCACGCCATGCTGCGGAATAAGTCTTTTGAATTTGAACTATCCCTCGGTAGAAGGGCATAGGCTGTTTTTCTGGGTCAGGGAGTGATTTCATTAGAGCACTAGCTTGAGTGGGATTGAAAGCAACATATTTAGGAGGGGCCTGTTCTCCCCGACCCTTGTGGCCAAAGGGGTCATCGATAGAACGATGAGTTGGGGCTCCCGCGGCAAGCTCCGATGAGACATGGGACACCCTGTCCATCTCGTCATCATCGAATTCTATGATATTGGCTCTTTTGCGTGGTGCAGGGCCTGAATGAGGTGAAAGGATCGGTGGTTGGGAACGAGCCCCAGATGCAGGGGTGGCTAGCGAGTCATAACCTGGGGATAGGTAGTCACCGGGAATTACCGGCATCAGGGCCGAACTGGGGGCCGCCATATTGGTGGCCGGAGAAGGTACTACATTAGGGTTAAGGGAAGAAGTGGCGGCCATGTTGGAAGAGGGCACATCCGGGGCAGACTGTGCCGGACTGGGCATGACCGGAACCTGGGGCGTGGCTTGGGGAGTGGGGAGTGGATATCCGGGATAGGGCAGGGCCATGGGATATGGGAAGGGGTAGGGCCAGGCTGGGGAGGGGAAGGAGGTGGGGTATTGAGCTGGGGTGGAGATGGGAGGGAACGGAGAGGGATTGGTAGGGGTGGGTGTAGAGGGAGGAGCCGGGGCAAGGGCGGAGGAGGTGGTTAGTTGGGTGGAAGAAGAGGGGAGGGGGTCATGAACAGAGAGAGAGTGTAGGGCAGGAATGGCAGATGAAATGTTAGGGGAAGGTATAGCAGGTAGCGTAGGGATGGATGAGGATGATGGGAATGTTAAAGATGGGGCAGGGGAAAAGAAAGATCCATCAGAATTCAGGACCGGGCAGACAGGGGAGGTGATGGGATGGGTATTGGGAGTGGGGAACATAGTCAGCTGGCTATCACTAATTGCTGACTGAACCTTGGGGATAGACATTCCCTGGGCGCCGGTTTTGGGCGCTGGCTGAGGATAGACCCCAGCAACACAATTATTATGATACACAAACAATTTCACACCTTTGTGATTTATCTCTTCCTCAACCCAACCTTCTAGCTGAATAGCCTTCGCTACTCTATACCATGCTTCAGCAGTCTTTAATAAACCATTATCTGTAAGTTTGCCTTTCTTTTCTGTCAGTAACCTACGCCAACTTTCTGGTTGCAATCTTCCACATGTCGGTACAGCAATTCTACATACTTTCGCAATCTTTTCAACACCTTTAACCATTTCCTCACCCTCTCTGTCTTCGACTAAATCACATGCTAACCAGCCCTTACTGGGCTTGCTTAAATCCTGTCCCATAATCCCTTTACCCCTATACCAGCGTCCTAGATATAGGGAGAGAGAAGGAAAACTGAACAAGAACGTCTACAATGCTCGACTGCCACCCGAGAATCGTGGGACTTTCTCAGGTGCGTCTTCCCAAAACGTAGACTAGTCACTGAATCCGCCTACCCGGGGTGGTAGACACGGATTGGAGCGAGGTGAGAAGTGTGTGACCAATCACTTCTCTTTCAAGAGAAATGGGAGTGGATAGTATAATAATATAGGAAGTTTAGAAAAGATGAAAGGCAAGGAAAAATCCTTAGAGACAGACACAGGAGTTCATGAGACTCCTAATAAAACAGACAAGACAACAATACAATTGAAATACAGTGCATGCATTACAGTTCAAATAAAATCAACAATAATCCCTTTCCTTCTACATGTGCTTACTCCAAAGTCACCTTTCTCAACCTCGTAGTGTCCCCGCTCGGAGAACGACTTTCGTAAGTCTCACTACCAGCGGCCAAGGATAACAGCTAACACCGGTCCGAAATCCTTTCCAGCCTCCCTCTACTCTGCAGTCCACAAGAATGTGGCCACGTCTATCCTCACTCCCGTAGTGCCCCTATAAAACCCACTTATAAGTCTCACTACCACGTGATGCGAAAAACAAGCAATACCTGCCTGAATTCCCCCAGGAAACAAAGTCCCCTGCCACAAGGCTAAGTCTCCTACCACGATTAAATAATCAGTGGACCTTCAGCTCAACTAGAGCCGAAGGGTCCGGGTCAGGACGTCCCCAACTCAACTAGAGCTGGATGGTCCGGGTCAGGACGTCCCCAACTCAACTAGAGCTGGATAGTCCGAACGCGCACAGTGAAGCTAGCTAGGCTATCAAAGTGACACAAACTTGGATCACAGGAAACTATGATTCTACACAGATCCCACAGTTCCACAAACTTCTTTTTCCTTACAGCCACAGCCACGAGGCTCCTAAAAGAAGTAAACAGGCAAAGAAGACCCCCCAGGAACACATCCACGGGTCAACCCCTCTTTTTCCTTACAACCACAGCACCGTGGTTCCTAAAAGAGGTAAAACAGGCAACAGAAGACCCCCCAGGAACACATCCACGGGTCAACCCCCCTTTATCCCAAAAGGGGTAAAATACAAACAGATAGACAGACACACAGAAGACCCAGGCAAATCCCCTCAGGTCCACCCCCCTTTATCCCAAAAAGGGGAAAACAAGCAAGACAGAACCCCAGGCAAATCCCCTGCAGGTCCACCCCCCCTTTATCTCAAAATGGGGAAACAGGCAAACAATTCAAACACAATTCAAACACGCCCAGGCAACAGATAGACTAAAATGCAGGTAAACAAGTGAGTAACGAGACACCGGGCAAGATATTACCTGTCTTTGATGTCCTCCCGGGAAGCAGTCACAGACACGTGGACGGGTCAATCAAAGGGGCCGGAACGTACCGGTGGCTCTGCAGAAGTCTCTACCGTGTATCTGGAGGTGATCAATCTCCCTTCCTTCCCCCTGGATTCCTCCGTCCACCCTTGTCTTCCTTAGGACGGCTCACCGGCCGGACATAGCCCGATGCCCCACGTTGGGCGCCAAGTTGTTATGGTACTTTTTGAAAGTAAACCAAAATGTTCAAAGTCTATCTGTTCCTGTCCAAATCAATAAAATTAAATTGCGTATATACGCTGAAGTAATTAAGTCTGACACACGAGGTTCAGGTTAAAATAACTTCGAGAAAGTTTATTGGCAAGTGAAGAAAAAGCGGGCGCGCAGGCCCTTTTAAGAGGCATTTTGCGTCATCATTGATTATTAGAATATCAGCAAATAAACATCATCAATTGGATTAATTGTTAAGTGACGGGGTTAGTGTCTTACCTATTGGTTCGTAAAATTAAGAGGTTAGTCCCGTGCCCACCCATCAGAGGTGGGATTATTCTGGACACGGGTGGGGGACAAGGGGGTCCTAAGCGTCATTTTACACGGTCAATGATATCAGGCTTTATGTCCAGGTGCAAGGTCTCTTATGAATAGAACATTTCATTACTACTGTGTTCTGTGGCCTTCAAACTGTACTATCTTACAAGCTCTAAGGAGTAGCCAGCAAGTCTTAAGGAGTAGCCAGCACCTCCTGGTACTTGTCCTTGAAGGAAACACGGTCTTTGTCTACTGTATTAATTGGGTTGAGAAGTTCAGTCACGTAATGTAGTTTTAAAATGAACAAGTTAAGTCATGAGGACAAAATGGAGGATTTGAAGAAGTCAGGTTAGGAGGACAAAATGGAGGATTGTCACAATATAAGGTTAAAATGGAGTTAGTACAATAATTCAATACAAGTACAATAATAATTTTTAATAATTCCACATCAGTTTCTATACGGGTGCTGGACAGTAACTTAGATATATTTTTGTTCACAGGTCTGAGGTTCTATCTCCTGGAGAAATGCAGCGGTTAGCGTTTAGCAGACTCTTCTATCTGCAACCAAAATATGCAGGTCAGATCTGCGCACACTTTACAACGTGTGTGTATGTATGTATATATTACATTCAGTAAAACACGCTACATGGGATATACAGCCAGCAATGTTTTCATGGCACCCATCATAACACATTCCCCTAAACGTGCAGAAATCTTATAATAGCATGCACTGTGAGCCCGACACCCTGTTTGATATGCGTTTGCTACATACTGGACCCCATGTGCACTGCAAGTTATGTGTTTAGTAACTTGATGCTATAGAAGGCAGGGAGACTGAAATGTGTTTTACCATCTAGTGCTGGACGAGACGAGCAGTGCGCTGAGTGAAGATGCAGAAGCTGAGCTGTACAGGTCCTGCGGGCAGTTGGGAATGACACTGATTAGCGTGGGGCACAGAGCCAGTCTTTACCAGGTATATGATACCATCTGCAAATACCATCCCTAATGTATATTCTGCCCCAGTTTATGGTCTGTTCTCCGCTTCCTCTCTAAGGAGGACACTTGCCTTTCCTGAATTACAGATTTATTTCCTTTACGGGCCTACAGTACATAGTCTGTTATACTGGCACACCATGTGTTCACTGTCTGCAGCGCTGCCCCCTAGTGTTCACTCTCCTCAGTGCTGTATGTTTGCAGTCTATTATGCATGTTTCCCATATCCCCCCGTTGCTTGTAATCCATTATGGAAGATGCGGTTAAAGAAACACTCCATAATGTAAATGTTATGGTGGCAGGAGGTCCCTGGCACCGGCTTACCTTTATTTGTTACACCATTAACAAACTGTTTAACCCCAAAGTCTTGACTGCTTGACTGCAGTGCTCTTTAGCTCCACCCCTGTCCTTCTGCTGCTCACACATCTTTTAACAGGAAGCTTTGGACTAACAGGCTTAGATCATCAGCTGGCGCGCTAAACCAATCAGCTTCCCATTTACAAAAGGCTTAAGAAATGCACGTATTTTTCACAAGCCATTTTCTGAATGGAGAGCTACTAATGTCAGCTGATGCTCTAAGCCAATCAGAGGCTTCCTCTTTCAAAAATTGGAGAAAAGTGTATGGAGTGGGCGGAGTTAGACTGAGGTGGGGTTAAATGGTTTGTTAATGTAAGCCAGCACCATAACAAGTTAATTGTCTTTCCAGGGTGGGGTGGATGATAAGTTCTTCATGCTCACACAAGGTGTATTTGTTCTTTGCAGTTTCACGACTGGGAGCTGAGACTTGGGTCAGATGGACAATGGGAGCTGAAACGCTTGAAGAAGTAGTGACTCATAGCCGCCATTATGGGTTAGTGACATGACGCGCCAGCCAAGATACAGGGAAAATGGACCACCTGTTCTTCCTCGCTTATCTCTGCCGCAGTGCACCAATCAACAGACCAAAAGATTATGTGATGGTTCATTCATTGCTCCTGCCACTGATCGGTTGGAGTGTTTTACACCTTTCCTGGTCTGTGATTGGATGACTTGGCCACCATCTCCAGACTATTATAATATGTTCTCCCCCCTATCCTTTATTCAGCTGATAATATCTGTATCAACCAGTCCCTTACACGATCTCTGCTGCCCCTCTCGTTAGGACTTTTTAGAGAAGAAGTAAATGGGGTTTAGGAGTGAGCGCATGAGATATGTAGAAAAACGCAGGTTTCACCCCTGGTGGCTTCTAGATCTGCCAGAACATTGCAGTATTAAAACACTCTTGGCCTAGTTGGAATTTGCAGTATTAATGTTTTTAGGATCTTTCTGTGGGTAGCACTCAGACCAGTCTGTAACCCAGCCAATGGCAGGACTTTACCAGTTATTAGTCAGATTACATCACTATTTTTTGTATCCGTGCCATACCTCACTACTTTTTTTTTATTTACCGATTTCAAAGCGCTGAAAGGGAACCTCGCTCCCCAAATGAAGGAGGGAGACACATTAATATCAAGGCTGCGGGTGTTTTTGGCTACACAAATCACGGTTTTTGTATTTCATTTGTATTACTGGGAGGAATTTGTATTACTAATTAGAAAATGATCAAGTCTTGTTTATAATTAAAGCAGAACATTTTGATTAAGTTAATGTTTTTATCAATAATATCGCTTAATAAAGTCATGGTATCTTGGTCTCCCCCATCACTGATCCTAGGACAGTCCTCCGTGACAGACCAGCCCTGTTGGCCTTCTGATTCCTTTTCATCTAACAGGTCAAACCATTTGTCATGTGACTGCTGTCCTATTCATGGCAATAAGAGGTAAGAATACAGAGAGAGTTTCAGTATATACACGTTTTATTTTACAGATTGGGTCACATCAATCACAGAACTAATAAAACATTGATTAGGACTATACAGTATTTACAGGATCAGGACTGATAACATTATTGGTCATTGCACAGTGTGCCTGGCTGGCACTGACACTTTGTTTAATGTACAGAGTTCCCTGGGTCTCAGAATGGTCAGGGATCTAGCGATTACAGTGGGTGTTTAACACTGAGTAGCGTGGGCCGCCCTCTCGGCCAATATTGTATGTCTAATCCCTGATAGTTTTCTGGCTCAGTGTGGGTAGTGCACTTCCTGAACAATATCTCAGAGTAAAGAGTCCATATTGCAAGACCTGTGCCTATTCCTGTTCCAATGAATCACATGTCTGCGTCTCTTCTTCATCCTCGTCATGTTTTTGTGCGGGTGTCTCGCAGCTGGTGCTTCTCAGTACCTTGGCGCTGTGTTCCTGTGCCCGTGCACGCAGCGCAGCAATGCTGTTTTCTCTTAGCTCCTCTTCTGAAATTGGAATCGGATGCTCGGCCTCCGTCATTTCATTGGTTTCGGGCTGGCTGGGTAATGCTGGTACCTCTCGCTCAGGCTGCGGCGCCCCTTCCACGGCGGCCTCCAGTGACTTTTTGTGCATCCCTGCAAAGAATTGTTGGTATGCAGGTTTAGAAAATCGTCTGGGTATTGCCAAGCCATCTTGAACTGAAAACAGCAGAAACACAAAAATGCATTAAGGACTAAGAGAGTCAGTTGCATGCAAGTAGAGTCCGATAAATGAAACCCAGAGTAACAGAGGCCTGGAAAGACACTCAAACAGGTTGCTCTGTATGTGTCTCTCTGTTCGCTCTGCGGGTACAGTCTGCTCTGTGTGTGTCCCCCTGCGGTACTGTCTGCTCTGTGTGTGTCTCCCTGCTCGCTCTGCGGGTACAGTCTGCTCTGTGTGTGTCCCCCTGCGGTACTGTCTGCTCTGTGTGTGTCTCCCTGCTCGCTCTGCGGGTACAGTCTGCTCGGTGTGTGTGTCTCCCTGCTCGCTCTGCGAGTACAGTCTGCTCGGTGTGTGTGTCTCCCTGCTCGCTCTGCGAGTACAGTCTGCTCTGTGTGTGTCTCCCTGCTCGCTCTGCGGGTACAGTCTGCTCTGTGTGTGTCCCCCTGCGGTACTGTCTGCTCTGTGTGTGTCTCCCTGCTCGCTCTGCGGGTACAGTCTGCTCGGTGTGTGTGTCCCCCTGCTCGCTCTGCGGGTACTGTCTGCTCTGTGTGTGTCCCCCTGCTCGCTCTGCGGGTACTGTCTGCTCTGTGTGTGTCCCCCTGTGGGTACTGTCTGCTCTGTGTGTGTGTCCCTGCTCGCTCTGCGGGTACTGTCTGCTCTGTGTGTGTCCCCCTGCTCGCTCTGCGGGTACTGTCTGCTGTGTGTGTGTCCCCCTGCTCGCTCTGCGGGTACTGTCTGCTGTGTGTGTGTGTGTCCCTGCATGTACAGTCTGCTCTGTGTGTGTGCACGTATCCCTGCTCACTCTACGGGTATAGTCTGCTCTGTGTGTGTGTGTGTGTCTCCCTGCTCGCTCTGCGGGTACAGTCTGCTCTGTGTGTGCCTCCCTGCGGGTACAGTCTGCTCTGTGTGTGCCTCCCTGCGGGTACGGTCTGCTCTGTGTGTGTATGTGTGTCTCCCTGCTCGCTCTGCAGGTATGGTCTGCTCTGTGTGTCTCAGTGCTCGCTCTGCGGGTATAGTCTGCTCTGTGTGTGTCTCCCTGCGGGTACAGTCTGCTCTGTGTGTGTGTCTCCGTGCTCGCTCTGCGGGTACAGTCTGCTCTGTGTGTGTCTCCGTGCTTGCTCTGCGGGTACAGTCTGCTCTGTGCGCATCTCCCTGCTTGCTCTGCGGGTACAGTCTGCTCTGTGCGCGTCTCCCTGCTTGCTCTGCGGGTACAGTCTGCTCTGTGTGTGTCTCCCTGCTCGCTCTGCGGGTACAGTCTGCTCTGTGTGTGTCTCCCTGCTCGCTCTGCGGGTACAGTCTGCTCTGTGTGCGTCTCCCTGCTCGCTCTGCGGGTACAGTCTGCTCTGTGTGCGTCTCCCTGCTCGCTCTGCGGGTACAGTCTGCTCTGTGTGTGTGTGTCTCCCTGCTCGCTCTGCGGGTACAGTCTGCTCTGTGTGTGTGTCTCCCTGCTCGCTCTGTGGGTACAGTCTGCTCTGTGTGTGTCCCTGCTCGCTCTGCAGGTACGGTCTGCTCTGTGTGTGTGTGTCTCCCTGCTCGCTCTGCGGGTACAGTCTGCTCTGTGTGTGTGTCTCCCTGCTCGCTCTGTGGGTACAGTCTGCTCTGTGTGTGTCCCTGCTCGCTCTGCAGGTACGGTCTGCTCTGTGTGTGTGTGTCTCCCTGCTCGCTCTGCGGGTACAGTCTGCTCTGTGTGTGTGTGTGTGTGTGTGTCTCCCTGCTCGCTCTGCGGGTACAGTCTGCTCTGTGTGCGTCTCCCTGCTCGCTCTGCGGGTACAGTCTGCTCTGTGTGTGTCTCCCTGCTCGCTCTGCGGGTACAGTCTGCTCTGTGTGTGTGTCTCCTTGCTCGCTCTGTGGGTACAGTCTGCTCTGTGTCTCCCTGCTCGCTCTGCGGGTACAGTCTGCTCTGTGTGTGTGTCTCCCTGCTCGCTCTGTGGGTACAGTCTGCTCTGTGTGTGTCCCTGCTCGCTCTGCAGGTACGGTCTGCTCTGTGTGTGTGTGTCTCCCTGCTCGCTCTGCGGGTACAGTCTGCTCTGTGTGTGTGTGTGTGTGTCTCTCCCTGCTCGCTCTGCGGGTACAGTCTGCTCTGTGTGTGTCCCCCTGCTCGCTCTGCGGGTACAGTCTGCTCTGTGTGCGTCTCCCTGCTCGCTCTGCGGGTACAGTCTGCTCTGTGTGTGTCTCCCTGCTCGCTCTGCGGGTACAGTCTGCTCTGTGTGTGTGTCTCCTTGCTCGCTCTGTGGGTACAGTCTGCTCTGTGTGTGTCTCCCTGCTCGCTCTGTGGGTACAGTCTGCTCTGTGTGTGTCTCCCTGCTCGCTCTGTGGGTACAGTCTGCTCTGTGTGCGTCTCCCTGCTCGCTCTGCGGGTACAGTCTGCTCTGTGTGCGTCTCCCTGCTCGCTCTGCGGGTACAGTCTGCTCTGTGTGTGTCCCTGCTCGCTCTGCAGGTACGGTCTGCTCTGTGTGTGTGTGTCTCCCTGCTCGCTCTGCGGGTACAGTCTGCTCTGTGTGTGTGTGTGTGTGTCTCCCTGCTCGCTCTGCGGGTACAGTCTGCTCTGTGTGTGTGTCTCCTTGCTCGCTCTGTGGGTACAGTCTGCTCTGTGTGTGTCTCCCTGCTCGCTCTGCGGGTACAGTCTGCTCTGTGTGTGTGTCTCCCTGCTCGCTCTGCGGGTACAGTCTGCTCTGTGTGTGTGTCTCCCTGCTCGCTCTGCGGGTACAGTCTGCTCTGTGTGTGTGTGTGTGTGTCTCCTTGCTCGCTCTGCGGGTACAGTCTGCTCTGTGTGTGCCTCCCTGCGGGTACAGTCTGCTCTGTGTGTGCCTCCCTGCTCGCTCTGCGGGTACAGTCTGCTCTGTGTGTGTGTGTGTGTGTGTCTCCTTGCTCGCTCTGCGGGTACAGTCTGCTCTGTGTCTCCCTGCTCTGTGTCTCCCTGCTCTGTGTCTCCCTGCTCGCTCTGCGGGTACAGTCTGCTCTCTGTGTGTGTCTCCTTGCTCGCTCTGCGGGTACAGTCTGCTCTGTGTCTCCCTGCTCTGTGTGTGTGTGTGTGTCCCTGCTCGCTCTGCGGGTACAGTCTGCTCTCTGTGTGTGTCTCCTTGCTCGCTCTGCGGGTACAGTCTGCTCTCTGTGTGTGTCTCCTTGCTCGCTCTGCGGGTACAGTCTGCTCTCTGTGTGTGTCTCCTTGCTCGCTCTGCGGGTACAGTCTGCTCTCTGTGTGTGTCTCCCTGCTCGCTCTGCGGGTACAGTCTGCTCTGTGTCTCCCTGCTCTGTGTCTCCCTGCTCTGTGTCTCCCTGCTCTGTGTCTCCCTGCTCTGTGTCTCCCTGCTCTGTGTCTCCCTGCTCTGTGTCTCCCTGCTCTGTGTCTCCCTGCTCTGTGTCTCCCTGCTCTGTGTCTCCCTGCTCTGTGTCTCCCTGCTCTGTGTCTCCCTGCTCTGTGTCTCCCTGCTCGCTCTGCGGGTACAGTCTGCTCTGTGTGTGTGTCTCCCTGCTCGCTCTGCGGGTACAGTCTGCTCTGTGTGTGTGTCTCCCTGCTCGCTCTGCGGGTACAGTCTGCTCTGTGTGTGTGTGTGTGTGTCTCCTTGCTCGCTCTGCGGGTACAGTCTGCTCTGTGTGTGCCTCCCTGCGGGTACAGTCTGCTCTGTGTGTGCCTCCCTGCTCGCTCTGCGGGTACAGTCTGCTCTGTGTGTGTGTGTGTGTGTCTCCTTGCTCGCTCTGCGGGTACAGTCTGCTCTGTGTCTCCCTGCTCTGTGTCTCCCTGCTCTGTGTCTCCCTGCTCTGTGTCTCCCTGCTCTGTGTCTCCCTGCTCGCTCTGCGGGTACAGTCTGCTCTCTGTGTGTGTCTCCTTGCTCGCTCTGCGGGTACAGTCTGCTCTGTGTCTCCCTGCTCTGTGTGTGTGTGTGTGTCCCTGCTCGCTCTGCGGGTACAGTCTGCTCTCTGTGTGTGTCTCCTTGCTCGCTCTGCGGGTACAGTCTGCTCTCTGTGTGTGTCTCCTTGCTCGCTCTGCGGGTACAGTCTGCTCTCTGTGTGTGTCTCCCTGCTCGCTCTGCGGGTACAGTCTGCTCTGTGTCTCCCTGCTCGCTCTGCGGGTACAGTCTGCTCTGTGTCTCCCTGCTCTGTGTCTCCCTGCTCTGTGTCTCCCTGCTCTGTGTCTCCCTGCTCTGTGTCTCCCTGCTCTGTGTCTCCCTGCTCTGTGTCTCCCTGCTCTGTGTCTCCCTGCTCTGTGTCTCCCTGCTCTGTGTCTCCCTGCTCTGTGTCTCCCTGCTCTGTGTCTCCCTGCTCTGTGTCTCCCTGCTCTGTGTCTCCCTGCTCTGTGTGATTAAATAGAAGATCTGGAAATATTCTCTAACTCCGCTATAGTCAAATCTGAGCTCTATTGGAATACATTTTTTGTTCTCGACAATTTGGAACCAAGTGAAAAATAATTGTGCTTTTTTAGGATTTAATTTTTATTGAAATCTTTGCTCACTTTAAAATCCCTTCTAATTATGTTATGGAATTAATTTGGTCCCTTATTCGCACATACAACGCATTACAATCCCTCTCCTGATAACTTCCCACTGTAATCACTAATCATACAGGATGCTCCGAGGTCATCCCATTTTTATGAACTGCCAAGTCTCGCCCTATAAAACTATCATTGTCTGGCTGGTACCCAACCTTAAGCAAATCTGCCGAAGGGAGCAGTTCATGTAGGACAGCCCAGAATAACCAACAACAAAAAGGAACGCGGAGCTCTTTTGGTTGAGTTTTGTAACTTTGTCACTTTTTGCTTTTTTTTTTTTTTTTAAATCTGTCATTACTTACCCAACAGCCAGGGGGCACAAGACTCCATGATGCCATCTTTGGCAGATTTCAGGATCGATTCTGGGAGAGGAATGGAATGTCGCACCATTGCTCCATACAGGCCGTATTCTGCCATCACACTACTCCGACCCCAACACTTCTCCCGTTTCCGCCACTTGGCCCGTCTGTTCTGGAACCAGACCTGTAGAGAGAGTGCGGAATCTGGAATTGGACTCTATAGAAATATATTACACCTCAAACGTTTTCCTTTCAATTTTATTGTTTATTTAAGGACACAACTTCTGGAATAAAAGGGAATCATGACGGAATATTTCCGTCCTGGAATGAACAAGGATGAAGTCCTATATTATACTTCTAACTTGAAACCAGCAGGGATTTGTTGTGGGAGACAGATTTGGCTCAGTGCTTTGTTAGGTCTCCCTGGTTGGAACCTGCCCACAATATATTATTTTATATCAATTATTATGTATCATCGTGAGAAACTAGTAGCTGAGCTAAGGCTGTATATGCAATTTGGATCCTGTTCAAAAAAAATGTTAAGATACATTGAGCTCATTTCTCTTGTATTTTCCGGCCTTGGCTGCAGATGAGAGGACGGAGCATCGGGATCTGTCCACGCTAAGACGTGATTGAAAAATCACTTAATTTCAAGTTGAATCGATGCTCCTGAATTACCTCGGGAAATTAAATCCTCTCAGCTCTGGGACCCTGCATTGACCCAGTGCTAATTAATACCACACTTATTCCTCGATCTCCAGCAATTCCCTCAACAAAACACTTCCTCCCATTTAACTAATTACTTGGGACTGGGAGGGGACATCACATTATGATGGGGTCATTAGCACATTAACGAGATCCTCTGATATTTGTGCAGGATGACAAGAGATTTCAATTAGCAGTTGTGCAGGATGGGGGTCACTGAGGATGCAGGAGACGAGAGATTTAAATGACACGGTTAGATGTCCGGAAAGATAGTGAATTCGAGGGATTTTAACCAAAGTGTACAACCTCTTCCTTTACATATAGAGCAGGGGTGGAGTATATAATGACATGCCAACTACAACCCCTAGCACTGTATAGTGACACCCCTCGTTATACAATATCCAGCACCGTATAGTGACCCCCCCTGCCCCCGTGCTATATCCACCTCCTATTATATATATCCCCTCATGTTATACAATATCCAGCACCGTATAGGGACCCCCTCCATGCTATAATCCACCTTCTATTATATATCCCCTCATGTTATACAATATCCAGCACCGTATAGTGACCCCCCCCATGCTATAATCAACCTCCTATTATATATCCCCTCATGTTATACAATATCCAGCACCGTATAGTGACCCCCCCCTCCATGTTATAATCCACCTCCTATTATATATCCCCTCATGTTATACAATATCCAGCACCGTATAGTGACCCCTTCCCATGCTATAATCCACCCCCTATTATATATCCCCTCATGTTATGCAATATCCAGCACCGTATAGTGACACCCCCCCCCCATGCTATAATCAACCTCCTATTATATATCCCCTCATGTTATACAATATCCAGCACCGTATAGTGACCCCCCCATGCTATAATCGACCTCCTATTATATATCCCCTCATGTTATGCAATATCCAGCACCGTATAGTGACCCCCCATGCTATAATCAACCTCCTATTATATATCCCCTCATGTTATGCAATATCCAGTACCGTATAGTGACACCCCCCCATGCTATAATCAACCTCCTATTATATATCCCCTCATGTTATACAATATCCAGCACCGTATAGTGACCCCCCCATGCTATAATCAACCTCCTATTATATATCCCCTCATGTTATACAATATCCAGCACCGTATAGTGACCCCCCCATGCTATAATCGACCTCCTATTATATATCCCCTCATGTTATGCAATATCCAGCACCGTATAGTGACCCCCCCTTGCTATAATCAACCTCCTATTATATATCCCCTCATGTTATGCAATATCCAGTACCGTATAGTGACACCCCCCATGCTATAATCAACCTCCTATTATATATCCCCTCATGCTATACAATATCCAGCACCGTATAGTGACCCCCCCATGCTATAATCGACCTCCTATTATATATCCCCTCATGTTATACAATATCCAGCACCGTATAGTGACCCCCCCATGCTATAATCGACCTCCTTTTATATATCCCCTCATGTTATACAATATCCAGCACCGTATAGTGACCCCCCCCTCCCCCCGTGCTATATCCACCCCATTATATATCCCCTCATGTTATGCAATATCCGGCCCCGTATAGGGACCCCCCCTCCATGCTATAATCCACCTCCTATTATATATCCCCTCATGTTATACAATATCCAGCACTGTATAGTGACCCCCCCATGCTATAATCCACCCCATTATATATCCCCTCATGTTATGCAATATTCTGCACCGTATAGGGACCCCTTCCCATGCTATAATCGACCTCCTATTATATATCCCTTCATATTATACAATATCCAGCACCGTATAGTGACCCCCTCCATGCTATAATCCACCTCCTATTATATATCCCCCTCATGTTATACAATATCCAGCACCGTATAGTGACCCCTTCCCATGCTATAATCCACCTCCTATTATATATCCCCTCATGTTATGCAATATTCTGCACCGTATAGGGACCCCTTCCCATGCTATAATCGACCTCCTATTATATATCCCCTCATGTTATACAATATCCAGCACTGTATAGTGACCCCTTCCCATGCTATAATCGACCTCCTATTATATATCCCTTCATATTATACAATATCCAGCACCGTATAGTGACCCCCTCCATGCTATAATCCACCTCCTATTATATATCCCCTCATGTTATACAATATCCAGCACCGTATAGTGACCCCTTCCCATGCTATGATCCACCTCCTATTATATATCCCCTCATGTTATGCAATATTCCGCACCGTATAGGGACCCCTTCCCATGCTATAATCCACCTCCTATTATGTATCCCCTCATGTAATGCAATATCCAGCACCATATAGTGACCCCTTCCCATACTATAATCCACCTCCTATTATATATTCCCTCATGTTATACAATATCCAGCACCTTATAGTGACCCCCTCCATGCTATAATCCACCTCCTATTATATATCCCCTCATGTTATACAATATCCAGCACCGTATAGTGACCCCCCCATGCTATAATCGACCTCCTATTATATATCCCCCTCATGTTATGCAATATCCGGCACCGTATAGTGACCCCCCATGCTATAATCCACCTCCTATTATATATCCCCCTCATGTTATACAATATCCCGCACAGTATAGTGACCCCTTCCCATGCTATAATCGACCTCTTATTATATATCCCTTCATGTTATACAATATCCAGCACCGTATAGTGACACCCCCCATGCTATAATCAACCTATTATATATCCCCCTCATGTTATGCAATATCCCGCACTGTATAGTGACCCCTTCCCATACTATAATCAACCTCCTATTATATATCCCCCTCATGTTATGCAATATCCCGCACTGTATAGTGACCCCTTCCCATGCTATAATCGACCTCCTATTATATATCCCTTCATGTTATACAATATCCAGCACCGTATAGTGACCCCCCCTGTGCTATAATCGACCTCCTATTATATATCCCCTCATGTTATGCAATATCCAGCACCGTATAGTGACCCCCCCATGCTATAATCGACCTCCTATTATATATCCCCTCATGTTATACAATATCCAGCACCGTATAGTGACCCCCCCATGCTATAATCAACCTCCTATTATATATCCCCCCTCATGTTATGCAATATCCCGCACCGTATAGTGACACCCCCCCATGCTATAATCAACCTCCTATTATATATCCCCCTCATGTTATGCAATATCCCGCACTGTATAGTGACCCCTTCCCATGCTATAATCGACCTCCTATTATATATCCCTTCATGTTATACAATATCCAGCACCGCATAGTGACACCCCCCCATGCTATAATCAACCTATTATATATCCCCCTCATGTTATGCAATATCCAGCACTGTATAGTGACCCCCCTGTGCTATAATCCACCTCCTATTATATATCCCCTCATGTTATACAATATCCAGCACCGTATAGTGACCCCCATGCTATAATCGACCTCCTATTATATATCCCCTCATGTTATGCAATATCCAGCACCGTATAGTGACCCCCCCATGCTATAATCGACCTCCTATTATATATCCCCTCATGTTATACAATATCCAGCACCGTATAGTGACACCCCCCATGCTATAATCAACCTCCTATTATATATCCCCTCATGTTATGCAATATCCAGCACCGTATAGTGACCCCCCCATGCTATAATCGACCTCCTATTATATATCCCCTCATGTTATGCAATATCCAGCACTGTATAGTGACCCCTTCCCATGCTATAATCAACCTCCTATTATATATCCCCCTCATGTTATGCAATATCCCGCACCGTATAGCGACACCCCCCCCATGCTATAATCAACCTCCTATTATATATCCCCCTCATGTTATGCAATATCCCGCACAGTATAGTGACCCCTTCCCATGCTATAATCGACCTCCTATTATATATCCCTTCATGTTATACAATATCCAGCACCGTATAGTGACCCCCTCCATGCTATAATCGACCTCCTATTATATATCCCCTCATGTTATGCAATATCCAGCACCGTATAGTGACCCCCATGCTATAATCGACCTCCTATTATATATCCCCTCATGTTATGCAATATCCAGCACCGTATAGTGACCCCCCCATGCTATAATCGACCTCCTATTATATATCCCCTCATGTTATGCAATATCCAGCACCGTATAGTGACCCCCCCATGCTATAATCCACCTCCTATTATGTATCCCCTCATGTAATGCAATATCCAGCACCATATAGTGACCCCCCCATGCTATTGTTATGGTACTTTTATAATCCCACATCACTATAATCCACCTCCTATTATATATCCCCTCATGTTATGCAATATCCAGCACCGTATAGTGACCCCCCATGCTATAATCGACCTCCTATTATATATCCCCTCATGTTATGCAATATCCAGCACCGTATAGTGACCCCCCCGTGCTATAATCCACCTCCTATTATGTATCCCCTCATGTAATGCAATATCCAGCACCATATAGTGACCCCTTCCCATACTATAATCCACCTCCTATTATATATCCCCTCATGTTATGCAATATCCAGCACTGTATAGTGACCCCCCCCATGCTATAATCGACCTCCTATTATATATCCCCTCATGTTATGCAATATTCTGCACCGTATAGGGACCCCCATGCTATAATCGACCTCCTATTATATATCCCCTCATGTTATGCAATATCCCGCACCGTATAGTGACACCCCCCCATGCTATAATCAACCTCCTATTATATATCCCCCTCATGTTATGCAATATCCCGCACTGTATAGTGACCCCTTCCCATGCTATAATCGACCTCCTATTATATATCCCTTCATGTTATACAATATCCAGCACCGCATAGTGACACCCCCCATGCTATAATCAACCTATTATATATCCCCCTCATGTTATGCAATATCCAGCACTGTATAGTGACCCCCCTGTGCTATAATCCACCTCCTATTATATATCCCCTCATGTTATACAATATCCAGCACCGTATAGTGACCCCCATGCTATAATCGACCTCCTATTATATATCCCCTCATGTTATGCAATATCCAGCACCGTATAGTGACCCCCATGCTATAATCAACCTCCTATTATATATCCCCTCATGTTATGCAATATCCAGCACCGTATAGTGACCCCCCCATGCTATAATCGACCTCCTATTATATATCCCCTCATGTTATACAATATCCAGCACCGTATAGTGACACCCCCCATGCTATAATCAACCTCCTATTATATATCCCCTCATGTTATGCAATATCCAGCACCGTATAGTGACCCCCCCATGCTATAATCGACCTCCTATTATATATCCCCTCATGTTATGCAATATCCAGCACTGTATAGTGACCCCTTCCCATGCTATAATCAACCTCCTATTATATATCCCCCTCATGTTATGCAATATCCCGCACCGTATAGTGACACCCCCCCCATGCTATAATCAACCTCCTATTATATATCCCCCTCATGTTATGCAATATCCCGCACAGTATAGTGACCCCTTCCCATGCTATAATCGACCTCCTATTATATATCCCTTCATGTTATACAATATCCAGCACCGTATAGTGACCCCCTCCATGCTATAATCGACCTCCTATTATATATCCCCTCATGTTATGCAATATCCAGCACCGTATAGTGACCCCCATGCTATAATCGACCTCCTATTATATATCCCCTCATGTTATGCAATATCCAGCACCGTATAGTGACCCCCCCATGCTATAATCGACCTCCTATTATATATCCCCTCATGTTATGCAATATCCAGCACCGTATAGTGACCCCCCATGCTATAATCCACCTCCTATTATGTATCCCCTCATGTAATGCAATATCCAGCACCATATAGTGACCCCCCCATGCTATTGTTATGGTACTTTTATAATCCCACATCACTATAATCCACCTCCTATTATATATCCCCTCATGTTATGCAATATCCAGCACCGTATAGTGACCCCCCATGCTATAATCGACCTCCTATTATATATCCCCTCATGTTATGCAATATCCAGCACCGTATAGTGACCCCCCCGTGCTATAATCCACCTCCTATTATGTATCCCCTCATGTAATGCAATATCCAGCACCATATAGTGACCCCTTCCCATACTATAATCCACCTCCTATTATATATCCCCTCATGTTATGCAATATCCAGCACTGTATAGTGACCCCCCCATGCTATAATCGACCTCCTATTATATATCCCCTCATGTTATGCAATATTCTGCACCGTATAGGGACCCCCATGCTATAATCGACCTCCTATTATATATCCCCTCATGTTATGCAATATCCCGCACCGTATAGTGACACCCCCCCATGCTATAATCAACCTCCTATTATATATCCCCCTCATGTTATGCAATATCCCGCACTGTATAGTGACCCCTTCCCATGCTATAATCGACCTCCTATTATATATCCCTTCATGTTATACAATATCCAGCACCGCATAGTGACACCCCCCCATGCTATAATCAACCTATTATATATCCCCCTCATGTTATGCAATATCCAGCACTGTATAGTGACCCCCCTGTGCTATAATCCACCTCCTATTATATATCCCCTCATGTTATGCAATATCCAGCACCGTATAGTGACCCCCATGCTATAATCGACCTCCTATTATATATCCCCTCATGTTATGCAATATCCAGCACCGTATAGTGACCCCCCCATGCTATAATCGACCTCCTATTATATATCCCCTCATGTTATGCAATATCCAGCACTGTATAGTGACCCCTTCCCATGCTATAATCAACCTCCTATTATATATCCCCCTCATGTTATGCAATATCCCGCACCGTATAGTGACACCCCCCCCATGCTATAATCAACCTCCTATTATATATCCCCCTCATGTTATGCAATATCCCGCACAGTATAGTGACCCCTTCCCATGCTATAATCGACCTCCTATTATATATCCCTTCATGTTATACAATATCCAGCACCGTATAGTGACCCCCTCCATGCTATAATCGACCTCCTATTATATATCCCCTCATGTTATGCAATATCCAGCACCGTATAGTGACCCCCATGCTATAATCGACCTCCTATTATATATCCCCTCATGTTATGCAATATCCAGCACCGTATAGTGACCCCCCCGTGCTATAATCCACCTCCTATTATGTATCCCCTCATGTAATGCAATATCCAGCACCATATAGTGACCCCCCCATGCTATAATCCACCTCCTATTATATATCCCCTCATGTTATGCAATATCCAGCACCGTATAGTGACCCCCCCATGCTATAATCGACCTCCTATTATATATCCCCTCATGTTATGCAATATCCAGCACCGTATAGTGACCCCCCGTGCTATAATCCACCTCCTATTATGTATCCCCTCATGTAATGCAATATCCAGCACCATATAGTGACCCCTTCCCATACTATAATCCACCTCCTATTATATATCCCCTCATGTTATGCAATATCCAGCACTGTATAGTGACCCCCCCATGCTATAATCGACCTCCTATTATATATCCCCTCATGTTATGCAATATCCAGCACCGTATAGTGACCCCCCATGCTATAATCCACCTCCTATTATATATCCCCTCATGTTATACAATATCCAGCACCGTATAGTGACCCCCCCCATGCTATAATCCACCTCCTATTATATATCCCCTCATGTTATACAATATCCAGCACCGTATAGTGACCCCTTCCCATACTATAATCAACCTCCTATTATATATCCCCCTCATGTTATACAATATCCAGCACCGTATAGTGACCCCCCCATGCTATAATCCACCTCCTATTATATATCCCCTCATGTTATGCAATATCCAGCACCGTATAGTGACCCCCCCCATGCTATAATCCACCTCCTATTATATATCCCCTCATGTAATGCAATATCCAGCACCATATAGTGACCCCTTCCCATACTATAATCCACCTCCTATTATATATCCCCTCATGTTATACAATATCCAGCACCGTATAGTGACCCCCCCATGCTATAATCGACTTCCTATTATATATCCCCTCATGTTATACAATATCCAGCACCGTATAGTGACCCCTTCCCATGCTATAATCAACCTCCTATTATATATCCCCCTCATGTTATGCAATATCCCGCACTGTATAGTGACACCCCCCCATGCTATAATCCACCTCCTATTATATATCCCCTCATGTTATACATTATCCAGCACCGTATAGTAACCCCCCCCCATGCTATAATCGACCTCCTATTATATATCCCCTCATGTTATGCAATATCCAGCACCGTATAGTGACCCCCCCATATGCTATAATCCACCTCCTATTATATATCCCCTCATGTTATACATTATCCAGCACCGTATAGTAACCCCCCCCATGCTATAATCCACCTCCTATTATATATCCCCTCATGTTATGCAATATCCAGCACCGTATAGTGACCCCCCCATATGCTATAATCCACCTCCTATTATATATCCCCTCATGTTATGCAATATCCAGCACCGTAATGGGACACCTCATGGTGTATTGTATATCGATGGTCACATTCATGGAATACAGGTACATAATATCTGCTACTGATTGGATAGTACCTGTATTCTGTCCTCCGGGAGTTCTGTCTTCATAGCGAGCATCTCTCGCGCATAAACATCAGGATAATGAGCCTCGTTAAAGGCTTTCTCCAACTCCTCCAGTTGGTATGAAGTAAATATTGTCCTAGAGAAGCAGATCATACTTTGTAATAATTCACCTTCCCAATTATAGCGGTCACCTTTACAGCCTCGTACCAGGACACCTTGTAAAAACACTGAATATGAAAGATTTGAAAAATAAAACCAGTTTAAAGTGAGGGGCTCTGATCCAGCAGCAAGTTAGCCCCCATATTGGTGATGTAGGGGTGTGGCGCACAACCCTCATTTCAGGGGTAAGTACCCAACGGCATTCCAGATGGTGTGTACTTCATCTCCCATGATGCTCTAGCTATAATGCTGGCAAAGAGTCGGGGTCTATGTAGTCCACAACATCTAGAGTGCCGAAGGTTGCCTATCCCTGTCTCGTAATGCACAATCCTGCTTTCATAGATCACTACTGGACACTTGCTACGTACCTGTGCCGCCTCTTCTTCCGTTTCTTGCTCTGGCTGAGAGATTTCGGAAGTTTACGGTCACTTGATGAAACTTCTTCTGAATCTGTTAAATAAATAAAATGGCGAATGGTTACACAGGGTTATACAAGAGCGTGCGTTGCTATGGTTTCGGTCTGTGCCCTTCTATGCTATGTCTGTGATTCAATGTTTGGCCTAACGAAACAGAATGTGTGTGACAATCAGCAGAAAAACAAAATAGAAGAAAAGGTCCAGGCACTCCCAGGTACAAACCAGGCAATTTTACTGAACCCACTCCATCACAACGTTTCGACCTACACGGTCTTTGTCAAGCTTGTTGTGATGGAATGGGTTCAGTAAAATTGTCTGGTTTGTGCCTGGACCTTTTCTTCTGTTTTTGTTACTCAGCATTTGGTCTCTGGTACGGAGACTGTCAGAGTTGCACCCAGCTACATACTACTTAAAGGGACAGAGTGCAGTTCCACACCCTACCATAACTAATCAGCAGAAACAAAACAGCACAAGTGAGCAGCCAAGGGGAGAGTCTTCCTCCGTGACTCAGGTTTGGTACTGTATTATGGGGTGTGATTTTCACAGACCGCTGCAGTTACAAGCATTGATCATCACTGAGAGCAACATATATCCCAGCATTGGGAGTTACAAGGCCTGTCCTGGATTATATAATTGGTGACGCCCATCATGGGCAGGCCCTACAGGTGTGTGATCAGTGACGTATGTGACACAAGCACTCCAGGCTTCCGTGCAGCCCCCCACAGGTAGGACCATGCAGGAAAACAGTGAGTGCAGACTCCTCTCTGCTCCACAACCTTTGCAAACAAAGAACCAGTAAGAACAATGAAGAAAAAACAATGAAGAAAAAACTAATTTTTACAAATAGTGTGATGAAAATGACTGACACTCAGAAAAACAGCCCAGAGTTATTGATCAAAATCCATTAACCCCCCTCAGATATGCCATGACATCCCAGCTCTTCACATCGTGACACCCCAAAATATCATATTGGAATTTTTTTGAGGTGGTGAAGTCATGATGCTGATACGCTCTCAGTGAGGGCAGTGACTGCATTGTGTCTGAGAATTAATATTTGTAGCCAGTTTTAGGAATAATGCAAAATGACGAAGAAAAACCCCCCAAAGCAATTACTTTCTCTTGGTAATTGGCAGAAACGTGTTTTTTCACAGAATTGTACAATTTTGGCTCCAGTAATCAAGCTCGGATTGTAGCGGAGAAAGAGAATTTTTCTAAATCACCTAATTTTGTGTAGATTTGCAATTCTATTTTCAAAACTACTACAATCCACAATTTAAAAAGCACTTAAAATGTTTAAAAAATATATCGTATCAGTTTGTTTTTGCCCAAGTACTAAAATTGGAAGATTTTACTGAAACCTGAAATTTGGGATTTCAAAGTGAATTTAAAGTGTTAGGACAGAATAACAGATGTGTTTAATTCAGGAATAGGCACCTAGGCCCATTTATCTCAATGCTGTATCGCAGCGAAGTGGTCTGGGTGTCACGGCCATGCTGCAGGGACGGAGAGGTATTCATTGCAGGGTTAACCTGCCTGTAGTGGCTGTCAATATGTAAGCCACCAAAGGAGATTTAGTAGAATACAGTAAAACTGAGCTGTTTTAACCAGATGGTCTCAGGAGAACGTCTGATTGGCGCAGTGTGGCGTTTTGCTACGCATGCACACTAACCTCCCAATTCTTTCCTATGGATGATCTCAGCATGGCGAGTGCGGATGGGTAAGGAAATCCCTTTTATAATCCTGGCAGCGCTGGCCTGGTCACCTAAACATTAACTAGGACACTATAGCATTAGAATACAGATTTATATATATATATATATATATATAAATATATAAAATCTTTATGATGGGGGGGGGGGGGGGATAGAAAAGGGCAGGGCTATGCCATTCAATAGATCACTTGACCTTCACTTTCACTGAAATTCCTAACAATGTGCACTCTATAACCCTGTGTTTGTGGGTTCTAGAGAAGGATTGTTTGATATAATTGAATTGCCATCCTAATTCCATGAACATAATTTAAGCCCCTGACCAAAAAGGTTAAGGACCATTGATATGATCTAAGCACACATCCACAATAACAGAATTACTAATCTGAGCAAAGTCCCTGGATAAAATCACTGTACCAGGAACATGAGACAAATCATTATTACTGCAATTATTTCTCACCATAAACCACGCCATCTAGTGTTCCAAAAGAAATATGCATGTAGAATAGATTACAACTAGATCCTGATAGCTAATAATATCAGGACCAATGGCCTGTGGATTAGTCATCATCCAAACTGGACCCGTTGTCATACAACAGCTGGGGGAAACAACAACAACAACAACAACCTTTTATGGAAAATGAAATAATAGCAACAACTAAATGCCTTTATAGTTACAGATCTACTGAATATCGTGTTCAGATTATATAAATGGGAAATAACACTTTTCTAAATGGTTTTACCAAAAAAAAAAAGTTAAACATAATGTTTAAAAAAAATTAAAAAATCATAAGACGAGGAAGCGAATATGATTATATATATAGGTAATATTGACATCAATTATTGGTGAAAAAAAAAGAGTTGAACTGCAAATAATTATTAGTTAGCAATATGGTTTATATAAATAACTAAATAAATCTCTACCATTAAAAGCTAGTAGACATGTGCAATTCGTTTCGGTACAAATTTAAATTCGGATGAATTTCGGTTAATTTGGACATTCGGGTGCTTCCGAATTTCTGAAGTGCCGAACTGAACCGAGTTGCCGAAGTCCCAAAGCACCGAATTTCGGAAGTGACGAACCGAACTGCTTTGGATTTCTAAAAAGTGGCAAAACAGGAGAGGGAGGGAAAATTAAGGGAATGACGACAAGTCTAAACCTACCCCTAAGCCTACTCCTAACCCTAAACCCACCCTTACCCCTACCCCTTACCCTACTAGGAAGGTTGGGGTTAGGGTAGGGAGTAGGATTAGGGAAGCGCTAAACCAAACCGCCAAAGTCCCGAATTGCCCAAGTCCAAACCGAACCGAATTTTTTCCCCTTGCACATCCCTAAAAGTTAGTTGCTCATATTTGTACCTTGGCTCTTTTGCAGTATGTTTAAAGATTTCTAAATTGACTTTATAAAGGAGAACAAAATTGGGCAGGTTTGAAAACATTTCATTTTTTACTTTAGGACTTTTCAGTCTTAGGTTTCCAACTTTTCTTACAGTGCAGGTAATGGCTGCCAATTCCTGGTCCCAGATGTGTGCATTTACCATCACATGGACCCTAGTCATTCATTCAAGAACACACTGCAATATCATTACACATTATTCTGGGGGGTTACATACAGTCAAGGCAATGTATAAAAAGTGCCTTATTAAAGCTGATAGAAAGTACTAAAAGTTGGGTAATCACCATGGAAACCAGTGGAACTAGCAGGTATATTGTATTGCTGACTCTGCCCCTTTTCCAGACAATTTATGTACATAATCCTCATAGTACAAAAAAAAATAAAAAACGGTCCTGCGCTCAAACTCCCACTACTCTTGGGCGGCAGCAACGACCACAGTAGACATCAGCCCCAATACATACAGTAACAACCAAAGAAAATGTAATCAAACCAAGATTTGTGGGTGAATTTTCAGATACTATGAGGATTACCTGCACTCTTCCCAAATCCCTATGTATATTTAAACAAATGGAGGTCATTTAGTTACTCCAATGGCCACTGGAGGGAATGCCCACCTGCCACGTCACGGCTGACCCCCCCTAGGCGGGTCCTACACTGACCCTTCACCTTGCTTGCTTGAGTTTCTTGCATACATATCTCTAATGAGACAGAAAGGGGTATTTTTTTAAACCCCTACATGCAGATCAACTCTTAATAGGAAAACCACGGCGGCATTGTAACATAGCTGTGTGACGCAAAAGTGAATACAAAAAACAGGTCCTGCGCTTAAACTCCCACTACTCTTGGGTGGCAACAACAACCGTAGTACACACCAGCCCTAATACATACAGTAAGAAGCAACCTTGTCTTGGCAGGTGGGCATTCCATCCAATGGCCATTGGAGCAACTAAATAACCTCCATTTGGTTAAATATACATAGGGATTCGGGAAGAGCGCAGGTAATCCTCATAGTATCTAAAAATTCAGCCAAAAATCTTGGTTTGATTATATTTTCATAGAAACAGAAGGACATTGCAGAACCAGGAAAAGTCCAGATCTGAGCTTCAAAACTAGTAAGGGGGATGGACTATGCAATGTAACTATGTGACTATGCAATGTAACTATATGACAATGTAACTATGTGACTATGCAATGTAACTATGTGACAATGTAACTATGTGACTATGCAATGTAACTATGTGACAATGTAACTATGTAACTATGCAATGTAACTATGTGACAATGTAACTATGTAACTATGCAATGTAACTATGTGACTATGCAATGTAACTATGTGACAATGTAACTATGTAACTATGTAACTATGCAATGTAACTATGTGACTATGTAACTATGCAATGTAACTATGCAATGTAACTATGTGACAATGTAACTATGTAACTATGTAACTATGCAATGTAACTATGTGACTATGTAACTATGTAACTATGCAATGTAACTATATGACAATGTAACTATGTGACTATGCAATGTAACTATATGACTATGTGACTATGTGACAATGTAACTGTGCAATGTAACTATGTGACTATGTGACAATATAACTGTGCAATGTGAAGGCCCACTTAATACCTAGCTGTCACAAGTCCAGCTCCTGTCACTTCTGCCAATGACATATCTTATAAAACAATGCATTGCTGCAGGGATCAGCCACCACAGGCCTTACTCATTGACACGGACCCCCTTGCCGTCTGACAATGCTTTAAAGGTGTACACACTGGTTTTGACTTGTAATTAGATTTTATTTTCTGTGCGATAAAAATGGTTCACAGTATAATTCCAGTAATGGCAACTTTTAGGTAAACTTTATCCCATTCACCTCTGCCAGGGGCCCCATATTCCAGAATCCTTCTACAATAGAGACATTATGTCACCCATACAGAGCTTGCATCATACAAATTAGCAGAAAGGATTTCAGGGATGTTAAAAGTATTTGGTGAGGAGTTAAATGAGAAAACAAAATCGGTTACAATCAGATATTTTATAATTACGCCCTAATAATATCCAGAATAGGGATGGGAATAGTTCGGGAATTAAAGTTATCTTTAAACTCGGTGACAATAAAGTTAACAACAAAAACTATTAGGAAGAAAAAGAGGATTATTTTATATTTGCGATTTTCAGTTAATGGGAACCTTCTAAATAGAATTTAAAAAAAAAACTCCGATTTGCAATCACTTTGTCTAAAGGGATTATCTTCTCATGTCTATATTTAACAGTGCAGAGTGACTGTCAGGAATGTGGGGTCCCCCCCAGACCCCACCAAATAGACATTAACAGTATGTACACCTCAATAATGCTCTGTGTGTTCTGCTGACTCCAATAACAATCTAAGGCAGCGTGTTGATAATCCCAGATAAAATAATAAATAATATTGTTTACATCAGAACACAGTGATATTCAGTCCAACTCAGCCAACACAAACAGTAACCATGGCAATATATATAGAGAGAGAGAGTGAACCCCTACTACCCAGCTTACTGTGAGGGTAACATGGTATGATTAGACAATCGATAACATCCACCAATTCTAGAAATACTTCGAACACCCCATTTAATACAAACTAATGGGTTTCCCCCTGTACAGAAAGGGTTCCATTCCAGCCCTGTGTAACTGCAGAGAGAGCCCCCTCCTCCAACCTGGCAGGTCAATCCACACAAGGCCTGTAGTGACCTGCATAGTATTGGAACTTGGTGGAACTGGGCTAAGTTTATGATATTTTAAAAAGGTATTTAGTTATTGGTACAATTAGGTGAATTGTTATTTCTGTTTATTTATTTTATATTCTAGGCTTCAAATTCACAGGAAGAAGCCAGTAATCATAAAACGTTACTTAATGACACTTGCATGTTAATACACAAATCGTATTGTAAAATTAGCAATTAAAAAAAGATAATATATCCAACTAGTCACGTGTACATTACAGGGGTTTATTCCTGGAGCTATGATTATTATTATTATTATTATTATTATCGCCAATTATATGTGAATAATCCTGAACCTGGGGGAAATACTGCAAAATACAGATTATCCAATAACCACCACCACCACCACCACACAACAAGAGGGTTACTGGCGATATTAGGAATAACCTCCCATTTATACGAGAAATAGGATTAGTGCTATTATTATATTAAGGCTCAATATTCTTTAAATAACTAACAGAAATAAATATATCTATCACAATTAGAAATGATTAGCCTTAATTTATTATCATCTCAATAAGACAAACAAACAAAGCCATGGCTGCTTCACATCTCATGGAAGTAATGAAACCACAGCTCTCTATTCGATTAATATTAATACAATGAAGAAGGATTTAGATATTAGATTGTAAGCTCTTTGTATAAAATGTTTCAGATCCGCAGGAAGCTCTGTCTGTTTTGTACCTATGGGATCAGATGCTACATTGTGTCATGTGTTCTGGATAAGAGATGTTTCGAAGAATGAATCAATCAATAAATAACCCCAGCCAGGACAGGTACGGTAAAGGATATTAACCAGGTTCGGTTCGGTGTATTGATTGGATTGTATAACTATATGTAATACAGTCACCTGTTAGTGTTTCTATTACATTACAAATATATAAAATCCCCAGAACAATATGTGAGATCACTCTAGAGAAATACTATGACATAGTCCTGTAATAACAACATTATTAATGCAACCGCTAGAATAATATTTTTATATAATTCTAGATCGATATTATAACATCACCCTCAAATATTTCTATCACACACACGAAATATTATTTTATCATCCTACAACATTATTAATAAATGATGCTCCAAAAATATCAGCCATGCCCCAGAGCAAAATAATCTCACCCAGGACAAAATTATAATCTCACCCAGAACAAAATTATAATCTCACCCAGAACAAAATGTATTATATCACCCAGAACAAAATTATAATCTCACCCAGAACAAAATTATAATCTCACCCAGAACAAAATGTATTATATCACCCAGAACAAAATTATAATCTCACCCAGAACAAAATGTATTATATCACCCAGAACAAAATTATAATCTCACACAGAACAAAATGTTTTATATCACCCAGAACAAAATGTATTATATCACCCAGAACAAAATTATAATCTCACCCAGATCACCCAGAACAAAATTATAATCTCACCCAGAACAAAATGTATTATATCACCCAGAACAAAATTTTAATCTCACCCAGAACAAAATGTATTATATCACCCAGAACAAAATTTTAATCTCACCCAGAACAAAATGTATTATATCACCCAGAACAAAATGTATTATATCACCCAGAACAAAATTTTAATCTCACCCAGAACAAAATGTATTATATCACCCAGAACAAAATGTATTATATCACCCAGAACAAAATTTTAATCTGACCCAGAACAAAATGTATTATATCACCCAGAACAAAATTATAATCTCACCCAGAACAAAATTATAATCTCACCCAGGACAGTATTAGGACTCCGCTCTAGAATGCGATTATTAAAACCAACCAATAATATGATTATTTCACCCTAAATAATATTATACCACACCAATAACACTATAGTTACATTACTCTATAATAATAATAATAATATTATTATAATATTAACAAATACTCATGTATTACTCCGAGGACAAAATTATTACATATCCCGTTAATAATATTAGGATATCCCATCCAGGACAGTATTATTAAATTACCATAGAATAATCTCACCAAGGGAAATATGAAAATAAAAATCACCCTATAATATTGTATGACCCAGGTCAATATTACAATTAGTATAGGTCTAAATTCTATTATATCACACCCAGATTACCACATCATTATATGACACCCAGAAATCATTAAATCCCAAGCAATATTCATATACAACACCAATAACATTATTACTAAATTACCCTAGAAAATGATAAATTTACCATAAATTTATTAAATCACCACCAGAAAATACTAAATAACGTCACATTGTTATTACATCACATTAAATACCATGCCCTCATTATTGAATAGTATTATATCACAACTAGAGCATTGTTGTTATTATTAAAATCACCCTAAAATGATATTAAACTATCCCATATCAGAAAATATAAACATTCCTAGAATATTTTATACCTCACCCAGAACATTATATCACACCAGCCAATATTACTAAAAAAACAACAACATTCTATTATATTACAATGACATCAGACCAAGGACACTATTATTAAATCACAATCGAATAGTACAATATCCCAATATTACATCACTCCATAATATTATATCACAAAGACAATATAATTAGATCACACTAGAATAATGGATTATCACAATATTATTAAAATCCATTTAGAATAATATATCCACACCAAGGACAATATTATTAAATCACTCTAGAATTATATAACGAACTCTAAAATAATATAATAAACATCACACCAAGAGCAATAATATTAGATCCCAGTAGAATAATAGAACAATATCACAATAATATTATTATAACCACACAAAGGACAATAATATTAGATCCCAGTAGAATAGTAGGACAATGTCACATTGTTATTAAATCAATCTGGAATATTATAATAATATCACACTAGTATTAATAGGATGAAGCCATCCCAGGATTCTGTTATTTTGTCATTAAGAGCTCTGGAGAATACAGTGTGATATCACCGCAGAACATATAGCACATTGCATCCTGCTCTGTAATCAGAGTCAAATAATAGATTAATGACAATATTATATTATATTATCAACGGGAAATGACAGTTTACACTGAGAATGCAAACAGGATGGAAAACAAAACACTTTTACACAATTCGATAGAAATGTCGCTGGAACACAAATATAAATCAGTTAAAATGTAAATCAAACCAGCCGAGTATACTGCAGGTTCCCAGATCTTACATCCCTATCAGAGGACAGATAGAAACTAATATTAAATATAAAATAGAGCTCTATCAATTGTGACCGATAAAATGGCTAATTCGGATAGATTTGTGAAGCTATTCCAGCCCACAAGGGGTTAGTTTAGAGGCTTTATATTTAATTGCTATTTGATTAGTTAGTTTGGGGAGAATTGTGATATCAGAACGATTCAGGAGATGTATCCGGCTGATGAAGGGTTAATTCAGGGGCTCAATGAGAGTACTGGGGCTGAGAAAGGGTTAATTCAGGGGCTCAATGAGAGTACTGGGGCTGAGAAAGGGTTAATTCAGGCTCAGTGAGTATACTGTGGATGAGAAAGGGTTAATTCAGGCTCAGTGAATATACTGAGGCTGAGAAAGGGTTAATTCAGGCTCAGTGAGTATACTGTGGATGAGAAGGGGTTAATTCAGGCTCAGTGAGTATACTGTGGATGAGAAAGGGTTAATTCAGGCTCAGTGAGTACACTGGATGAGAAAGGGTTAATTCAGGCTCAGTGAGTATACTGTGGATGAGAAAGGGTTAATTCGGGCTCAGTGAGTATACTGTGGATGAGAAATGGTTAATTCAGGCTCAGTGAGTATACTGTGGATGAGACAGGGTTAATGGAGGCTCAGTGAGTATACTGTGGATGAGAAAGGGTTAATGGAGGCTCAGTGATATTGCTGTATGTGTTTTTCCTTCAGTAAATTGGGTTAAATTATGATTGGACCCTTAATGCATGGTGTAAGTGATGATTTAGTCTCTGACCCCCGGGGAGGGCAATGCTCACATTTCCTGCACAGTGCTGATTAATCTCCATTTATTTTGGGCAGAAAGTGGACATTTGGGGGATTTTCACCTATTGTACAGACAGTGCTGAGCATACTGTCACACTGTTTGGATACATTCTCGTTCAGTTTATTCTACTGTCGATTTATTCTGGGTTTATATATAATTTGTTTTCATTTTTTTTTTTTTATCATTTTTCACGTGTTCTTTTTCGCTGCTCAGATTTTTAGTTGTTAAAACATTTTAATATTTTATTTAACTTCCATCACTCTAGTTACTGACTCCCTATTCCGTTATTTTAGTCTATTTCTGGTTAATATTTACTCATTACTTTGTAACCAGTCTTTATTCTCTGATCGTTTCATCATATAATATATTGTGATATTAAAATCCTGCTTACCGAGCTTCCTGTCCTGTGTTTAGCATCACCACAATTCAAGATTCATTTGTAGAACTTGCTGTTTTAGAATCCATTGATTATTTTAGATGTAGGGTTTATTTATTTTATATGTAGGGTTTATTTATTTTATATATAGGGTTTATTTATTTTATATGTAGATTTTATTTATTTTATATATAGGGTTTATTTATTTTATATGTAGATTTTATTTATTTTATATATAGGGTTTATTTATTTTATATGTAGAGTTTATTTATTTTATATGTAGGGTTTATTTATTTTAGATGTAGATTTTATTTATTTTATATGTAGGGTTTATTTATTTTATATATAGAATTTATTTATTTTATATGTAGATTTTATTTATTTTATATGTAGAATTTATTTATTTTATATGTAGGGTTTATTTATTTTAGATGTAGGGTTTATTTATTTTATATGTAGGGTTTATTTATTTTATATGTAGGGTTTATTTATTTTATATATAGGGTTTATTTATTTTATATATAGGGTTTATTTATTTTATATATAGGGTTTATTTATTTTATATGTAGGGTTTATTTTTACGGATAACCTTGGATTTATTTATTGGTTATTTATTAAATATTTTATTTCCTGATAATTTCAGATCTGAATGATTACCAATCGCGGTTTGTTTAATAATTCATTGTTTTTATTGGGTATTTTCTATAAAAGGTTCATTTCCCCTTCTTGCTAATGATGGATGAAGTCTCTGGCTAATTATATTGAGGTTATTAAATGAGAATTTAGATGTTATTATCTGAGTGTTTCCATGTGCCATGCTATAATCCATTTGTAATATTCGATAATGTTAAATAATAATCACTGGCTCCATTTATTGTCCTAGGAAGCGGTTCATTTAGATTTCGATGCGGTACATTTTATTTTAATTTTCCCGAATTGAAGTTGTTGCTGGGATGGGAAGGTTGTGGTGTTTACTTAGAAGAGGTTTGGTTTTTGTTGATGGAATTCTTGTGTATTTGTTATTAGTTAGATGTTTTGTTTTGTTTTGGGAATTAAATATTTTGTTATTCGTTGGTGGTTTCGTTACAATTATTGAATTGCATTCGTTCTTCGGATGCTTTGTTGGAATTATGGAGTTGTGGTGTATTGTATTATTGTGTGGAGTTGTGTGGTCTAGTTGAATGTATCGAATTGTTCTGTATTGTAAGATTGCTGGATATTTTATGGTTACATTGTAACTGGCTGCTAATGCTGTGTTGTTCTGCTGGTAGTTACATTGTTGCCATGTTGTTGCAGTATCTAATTACATGTTTTATTTCATGTTGTGGAATATGAATGTATAATAGGATGTTTGTGGAGTGATGCCAGTGATGCCCACCTGTTGCCCACTCACCTGAGCTGCAGGTCCTGCTGTTGTCCTCTGGCCCCGGGCTCCTGCCCACTGATTGCATCCTTGGCCCCTGGGGGTCCCCAAGCAGAAGGGCGGACTGGGTGTAGAAAGTGGGGATCCCACCGGCTCCCAAGAGCCCGAGGCCAGAACGGGCAGCCAAGAGATGGGCCCCTGGGGGCAGAGGGTGAATGTGGCCCCGGGGGGGCGCAGGGGGGTCCTTATTGAGTCCCAGAATTTCCTGAATGCCAAAGCCAGTGCTCCTGGTGGGGGCTGGGGGCCCCTCTCTCCCGGTCATGGTGTCCCCTGCCTGGTCCCAGCGCTCACTGCTCCCAGAGCTTGCCGGGGGCCCTTATATCAGCCCGGGTGAGACGGGAGCAGCCAATCACAGGCAGAGAGCAGCTACTGCGGGCAGAGGAGAATTGGAGGAGATTCACTGATACAGAGTGTGTGCCAGGGCAGAGGCACCGAGTAATGGGCACATACAGGGGGGCACCGAGTAATGGGCACATACAGGGGGGCACCGAGTAATGGGCACATACAGGGGGCACCGAGTAATGGGTACATACAGGGGGGCACAGAGTAATGGGTACATACAGGGGGGCACCGAGTAATGGGTACATACAGGGGGGCACCGAGTAATGGGTACATACAGGGGGGCACCGAGTAATGGGTACATACAGGGGGGCACCGAGTAATGGGTACATACAGGGGGCACCGAGTAATGGGTACATACAGGGGGGCACCGAGTAATGGGTACATACAGGGGGGCACCGAGTAATGGGTACATACAGGGGGGCACCGAGTAATGGGTACATACAGGGGGGCACCGAGTAATGGGTACATACAGGGGGGCACCGAGTAATGGGTACATACAGGGGGGCACCGAGTAATGGGTACATACAGGGGGGCACCGAGTAATGGGTACATACAGGGGGCACCAGTAATGGGTACATACAGGGGGGCACCGAGTAATGGGTACATACAGGGGGGCACAGAGTAATGGTTACATACAGGGGGGCACAGAGTAATGGGTACATACAGGGGGGCACAGAGTAATGGGTATTTACAAGGGGTCACTGAGTGTAATGGTTATTTACAGGGGGGCACTGAGTGTAATGGTTATTTACAGGGGGGCACTGAGTGTAATGGGTATTTACAGGGGGGCACTGAGTGTAATGGGTATTTACAGGGGGCACTGAGTGTAACAGGTATTTACAGGGGGAACCTGTGTAATGGGTATATACAGGGGGCACTAAGTGTAATGGGTATTTACAGGGGGCACTAAGTAATGGGTATATGCAGGGGGCACTGAGTAATGGTTATAATCAGGAGGCACTGAGTAATGGTTATAATCAGGGGGCACTGAGTAATGGGTATAGACAGGGGCACTAAGTAATATGTATACATGGCACGGAGTGTGTAATGGGTATATAGAGGGGCACAGTGTGTAATGGGTATATAGAGGGGCACTGCGTACAATGGGCATACATGGCACAGAGTTTAATGGGCATACAGGGGTCACTGCGTGTAATGGGCATACATGGCACAGAGTTTAATGGGCATACATGGGGCCAGTGCGTGTAATGGGCATACATGGCACAGAGTGTAATGGGCATACATGGCACAGAGTGTAATGGGCATACATGGCACAGAGTGTAATGGGCATACATGGCACAGAGTGTAATGGGCATACATGGCACAGAGTGTAATGGGCATACATGGCACAGAGTGTAATGGGCATACATGGCACAGAGTGTAATGGGCACACAGGGCACAGAGTGTAATTGGCACACAGGGCACAGAGTGTAATTGGCACACAGGGCACAGAGTGTAATGGGCATACAGGGCACAGAGTGTAATTGGCACACAGGGCACAGAGTGTAATTGGCACACAGGGCACAGAGTGTAATTGGCACACAGGGCACAGAGTGTAATGGGCACACAGGGCACAGAGTGTAATTGGCACACAGGGCACAGAGTGTAATGGGCATACAGGGCACAGAGTGTAATTGGCACACAGGGCACAGAGTGTAATGGGCATACAGGGCACAGAGTGTAATGGGCATACAGGGCACAGAGTGTAATTGGCACACAGGGCACAGAGTGTAATGGGCACACAGGGCACAGAGTGTAATTGGCACACAGGGCACAGAGTGTAATTGGCACACAGGGCACAGAGTGTAATGGGCACACAGGGCACAGAGTGTAATGGGCACACAGGGCACAGAGTGTAATTGGCACACAGGGCACAGAGTGTAATGGGCATACATGGGGTCAGTGCGTGTAATGGACATACAGGGCAAGGTGTGAGGGGTAAAATTAAAAAGTCACTTCAATTAATTTCACGCTTGTGAATAACCCTGATGGTGTGTAAGTATGTTAGCACAGACTGAAGGATATTAGGATAATGCTTCATAGGGGGACATTAAATTGCAGACTTCCCATTCAAATAGATCACTTCACGCTGCTTTGGGTAACAGAGTTTCAGTGAAAGTTTGCAAGTTCTCAAATCATTTGCCTAATTATATTCCATCCTGTATCCAGGCTATGGATGTCCTGAGTGGGAAACAAGAGGGATTTAACAACTAATGAATATCCAATTACTGGCATTACATGTCCCTTTAAACCTACCCTTAGCAGTGACAGGGAATAGTGACCTTTATTAATTAGTAGAGAAACTGGATAAGACCTAGAGCATTATTGCACTTGGTGACTTCCCAATGACCTGCAGTGATTTCAAATGATGTGGCTAGAGAATGTTACGTCGCGGGATTCCGTGGATAGAGAATGTTACGTCGCGGGATTCCGTGGATAGAGAATGTTACGTCGTGGGATTCCGTGGATAGAGAATGTTACATCGTGGGATTCCGTGGATAGAGAATGTTACGTCGCGGGATTCCGTGGATAGAGAATGTTACGTCGTGGGATTCCGTGGATAGAGAGTGTTACGTCGTGGGATTCCGTGGATAGAGAATGTTACGTCGTGGGATTCCGTGGATAGAGAGTGTTACGTCGTGGGATTCCGTGGATAGAGAATGTTACGTCGTGGGATTCCGTGGATAGAGAGTGTTACTTCGTGGGATTCCGTGGATAGAGAATGTTACATTGTGGGATTCCGTGGATAGAGAGTGTTACATCGTGGGATTCCGTGGATAGAGAATGTTACATCGTGGGGATCCGTGGATAGAGAATGTTACATCGTGGGATTCCGTGGATAGAGAATGTTACGTCGCGGGATTCCGTGGATAGAGAATGTTACGTCGTGGGATTCCGTGGATAGAGAATGTTACGTCGTGGCATTCCGTGGATAGAGAATGTTACGTCGTGGGATTCCGTGGATAGAGAATGTTACGTCGTGGGATTCCGTGGATAGAGAATGTTACGTCGTGGGATTCCGTGGATAGAGAATGTTACGTCGTGGGATTCCGTGGATAGAGAATGTTACATTGTGGGATTCCGTGGATAGAGAGTGTTACATCGTGGGATTCCGTGGATAGAGAATGTTACATCGTGGGATTCCGTGGATAGATAATGTTACATCGTGGCATTCCGTGGATAGAGAATGTTACGTCGTGGGATTCCGTGGATAGAGAATGTTACGTCGTGGGATTCCGTGGATAGAGAATGTTACGTCGTGGGATTCCGTGGATAGAGAATGTTACGTCGTGGCATTCCGTGGATAGAGAATGTTACATCGTGGGATTCCGTGGATAGAGAATGTTACATCGTGGGATTCCGTGGATAGAGAATGTTACATCGTGGGATTCCGTGGATAGAGAATGTTACATCGTGGGATTCCGTGGATAGAGAATGTTACATCGTGGGATTCCGTGGATAGAGAATGTTACGTCGCGGGATTCCGTGGATAGAGAATGTTACGTCGTGGGATTCCGTGGATAGAGAGTGTTACGTCGTGGGATTCCGTGGATAGAGAATGTTACGTCGTGGGATTCCGTGGATAGAGAGTGTTACGTCGTGGGATTCCGTGGATAGAGAATGTTACGTCGTGGGATTCCGTGGATAGAGAGTGTTACTTCGTGGGATTCCGTGGATAGAGAATGTTACATTGTGGGATTCCGTGGATAGAGAGTGTTACATCGTGGGATTCCGTGGATAGAGAATGTTACATCGTGGGGATCCGTGGATAGAGAATGTTACATCGTGGGATTCCGTGGATAGAGAATGTTACGTCGCGGGATTCCGTGGATAGAGAATGTTACGTCGTGGGATTCCGTGGATAGAGAATGTTACGTCGTGGCATTCCGTGGATAGAGAATGTTACGTCGTGGGATTCCGTGGATAGAGAATGTTACGTCGTGGGATTCCGTGGATAGAGAATGTTACGTCGTGGGATTCCGTGGATAGAGAATGTTACGTCGTGGGATTCCGTGGATAGAGAATGTTACATTGTGGGATTCCGTGGATAGAGAGTGTTACATCGTGGGATTCCGTGGATAGAGAATGTTACATCGTGGGATTCCGTGGATAGAGAATGTTACATCGTGGGATTCCGTGGATAGATAATGTTACATCGTGGCATTCCGTGGATAGAGAATGTTACGTCGTGGGATTCCGTGGATAGAGAATGTTACGTCGTGGGATTCCGTGGATAGAGAATGTTACGTCGTGGGATTCCGTGGATAGAGAATGTTACGTCGTGGCATTCCGTGGATAGAGAATGTTACATCGTGGGATTCCGTGGATAGAGAATGTTACATCGTGGGATTCCGTGGATAGAGAATGTTACATCGTGGGATTCCGTGGATAGAGAATGTTACATCGTGGGATTCCGTGGATAGAGAATGTTACATCGTGGCATTCCGTGGATAGAGAATGTTACGTCGTGGGATTCCGTGGATAGAGAATGTTACGTCGTGGGATTCCGTGTATAGAGAATGTTACGTCGCGGGATTCCGTGGATAGAGAATGTTACGTCATGGGCTTCCGTGGATAGATTGTTACATGTTGAATTCCATGGACTGTTTGCTACATATCCAAACAAGATTTGGTCTCATAATTATAAGTCTATATGTCCACTGGAACATTGTGGCAAAATAAAGCCGATTTGCGGATATAACATGGCCGAGCTAAGACATATCTCCTGTAATATTTTAATGGCCACGAGATTTGTGGGTCAGAGTTTGCTTGTTGTTTCAGGAGATTAAGCGTTTGTAGAAGTTGTTGAGAGCGTTTCAAATAATGACCAACAATACATTGCTCCTACAATAACTGAATGTGGGAAAGCCCATTGGCAATACGCTGCACAGTATGTATAAAAGCAGGGAAGGCCTTTAACCCTATATAGAGACACTATAATAATACAACAGGGGAGAGAGAAGGAATGCCAGAGGACGAGAAAATGGATATCCTCTCTCTCTCCTCCCTATTGTCAGTACAAAGAATCTTCAGTGACATAACATTGCATTTATTTCTCTATTACAATATATTAGTATATCAAGAATATTTACTAAACTCAGAATTTAATTAATTAAGGCCTCAGTCCAATATTTTTGGATAATCTTTTCAAGTGATTTAAAAAGGCACACGACAGTCACCAAAACAACTGTAGCGTTGTGTATAGATCATACCTCTGCAGCCTCACTGCTCAATTCACTGTCATTTAGGAGTTAAATCCCTTTGTTTCTGTTTATGCTGCGCTAGCTACACCTCTCCTGGCTGTCACTGACACAGCCTGCACGGAAACAAAATGGTTTAATTTTCAATCATATGTCAAACGTTTATCTCCTGCTCTGTAAATTGAACTTTAAAATCACACACAGAAGGTTCCTGCATAGTCTAGCAGGCTATGAACAGAGCAGAAGATACATTTTAAATTAAACAGACTTTGAAACAAAGGAAGTGTAAACATTACATGACTCTATAGGAAGTGTTTAGGAAGGCTGTGCAAGTCACACGCAGGGAGGTGTGACTAGGGCTGTGTAAACAAAGGGATTAACCTCCTAAATTGCAGACAACAGAGCAATGAGACTGCAGGGACATGATCTATACACTGCTTCATTAAGATAAAGTTGTTTTTGTGATGGTCATGCCAAAGCATGAGTTGGCATTTGATATAAGTAATGGAGATTTTGTACATGTTGGGATAACCTTTATTGTAGGCTTTGATCTAACACCAGGCCTAAGCCATAAAACTGCTAGATACATACAAGATGAGCTAAAACCAGCTTGAGAACTGAGCGGGGACCCACCGAAGGGCAGGCTATTTCAGCTGCTACCCGTTCTCAATATTCTCTTGCGCCTTGTTTTTTGCTCTCCTTAAAACTTCTAGATAACCATCCCCAGAGCTAGACATAGGATGTCGTAAAAGGTATTGGTGCATATGCTCTGACTTTGGGTTCTTCAAAGGACAACATAAGTTAAGAAAATATGGAGTGGACAATAAATGACCAGGCCAAACTCCTCTGGTCCACGCACGAGTCTGCCCACTTAGAAACGAATAGTTTGAGGTATATAATGAGGATGTGGACTATCCAGCAAAGACCTGTAACCCCTGATTGCAAGGGTTAATTTAGTGGTTGCTGGGACTAGAAACAGATAACAAGGGGTCTGGTGTCATTAACCCTTTCACTTCTACACTCTCCCAACTGTCTCGGCCAATAGCCCACGTTCGTGACAGTGACTATAGTGTCCATTTAATATAGTTAAATACATTTCATGTTATTAAAATACAAGAAATAGATCATATACATAAATAAAAGAAAGCACATTTTAAAAATATTAATTTTAATTTTTTTTTACCAATAAATATTAAACCGGAAAGGCAAATGTAAAGGTAAACCGGTGACTTGGAAAAGCTCTTCACCTTGAATATACAGTCAGAGCTACTGCGCAGTTCCACCTCCAGGAGACGGTCAGCGATGACAGGCTCTACTTCCTGTCTGGATGAAATGGTCACATGCGCAGCAATTTCTGAGAATATTGTGATCACCCATTAGACTGCTTCTCATATACAGTTGTGCTAAACGTTTGCATACCCTGGTAGATATTGTGAAAAATTTTTTTTATCTTATTAACCCCTTAAGGACACATGACGTGTGTGACATGTCATGATTCCCTTTTATTCCAGAAGTTTGGTCCTTAAGGGGTTAAAGGATAGTGATCATATGAAGCCATTTATAATCACATAGTTGTTTGGCTCCTTTTTAAAATCATAATGATAACAAATCACCAAAATGGCCCTGATCAAAAGTTTACATACCCTTGAATGTTTAGCCTTGTTACAGACACACAAGTTAAATGGCAATTAAAGGTTAGTTTCCCACACCTGTGTCTTTTTAAATTGCAATTAGTGTCTGTGTATAAATAGTCAATGAGTTTGTTAGCTCTCACGTAGATGCACTGAGCAGGCTGGATACTGAGCCATGGGGGGCAGAAAAGAACTGTCAAAAGACCAGTGTAACAAGGTAAGGGAACTTTATAAAGATGGAAAAAGGAAATATTCAAAGCCTTGAAAATGCCAGTCAGTACTGTTCAATCACTTATTAAGAAGGTAAAAATTTGGGGATCTCTTGATACCAAGCCAAGGTCAGGTAGACCAAGAAAGATTTCAGCCACAACTGCCAGAAGAATTGTTCGGGATACAAAGAAAAACTCACCGGTAACCTCAGGAGAAACACAAGCTGCTCTGGAAAAAGATGGTGTGGTTGTTTCAAGGAGCACAATACGACGATACCTGAACAAAAATGAGCTGCATGGCCGAGTTGCCAGAAAGAAGCCTTTACTGCACCAATGCCACAAAAAAATCCTGGTCTCAATATGCCCAACACCTTGACAAGCCTCACAGCTACTGGCACACTGTGATTTGGAGGGACAAGACCAAAATGGAGCTTTATGGTCACAACCATAAGCACTAATTTTGGAGAGGGGTCAGCAAGGCCTATAGTGAAAAGAATACCATCCCCACTGTGAAGCATGGTGGTGGCTCACTGATGTTTTGGGGTGTGTGAACTCTAAAGGCACCGGGAATCTTGTGACAATTGATGGCAAGATGAATGCAGCATGTTATCAGAAAATACTGGCAGACAATTTGCCAATAGGGAGACTGGCTGAGCACCATGAGACACTATTCCACAAGAGCTGGAGTGCTAAACGTTAGCCAGCAGTGAATGATGGGCACTTTATTGCTCGATCCGGACACTGTCACGGGGGTGTGTGTGTGTGTGTGTAGGGATTATTAACCCCTTAAGGACACATGACATGTGTGACATGTCATGATTCCCTTTTTATTCCAGAAGTTTGGTCCTTAAGGGGTTAAATGAAATAATATATATAAAAAATGTAAATAAGCAGTATATAAAGTGGATTGTCTACACACACTATATATATATATATATATATATATATATATATATATATCTGTATGGAGTATCCCTTTAAATTTAAGGAATGAAACAGTTCCAGAACATCTTTTCATGAAATACTTAGATGTCAGTGTCTTGATTGGTTGTTGTATTGGCAATATGTTTTACAGCAGCCTTGTTCTTGCACTGGTATCTAGTAGCTGTATTACAGTGGTTGTGGTGTATTTCTACATTCCAATGTCTCTCTCCCATGTAGTTTATCTCTGCAGCCTTGTAATCCACTAATTCAGCCAGTTTAATGTTGCTGTGGCTGGCTATTATTCAAAATTGAATAAATAAGTCTTTGATGCTGCACTTTGGCCATAGCTGTTTACGCAACTCAGCTGACCAAGCTCGTATCCATCATGGCCATGCATAATAAGTGTTGTAGACAGTGTCAGTATATGCATCTTTACATGTGTGTCAGTATCGGTATATGTGTGTGTGAATCTGTGCATACATGTCAGTATTTGTGTATGTATCGGTATATGTGTGTGTGAATCTGTGCATACATGTCAGTATTTGTGTATGTATCGGTATATGTGTGTGTGAATCTGTGCATACATGTCAGTATTTGTGTATGTATCGGTATATGTGTGTGTGAATCTGTGCATACATGTCAGTATTTGTGTATGTATCGGTATATGTGTGTGTGAATCTGTGCATACATGTCAGTATTTGTGTATGTATCGGTATATGTGTGTGTGTGAATCTGTGCATACATGTCAGTATTTGTGTATGTATCGGTATATGTGTGTGTGTGAATCTGTGCATACATGTCAGTATTTGTGTATGTATCGGTATATGTGTGTGTGAATCTGTGCATACATGTCAGTATTTGTGTATGTATCGGTATATGTGTGTGTGAATCTGTGCATACATGTCAGTATTTGTGTATGTATCGGTATATGTGTGTGTGAATCTGTGCATACATGTCAGTATTTGTGTATGTATCGGTATATGTGTGTGTGAATCTGTGCATACATGTCAGTATTTGTGTATGTATCGGTATATGTGTGTGTGAATCTGTGCATACATGTCAGTATTTGTGTATGTATCGGTATATGTGTGTGTGTGAATCTGTGCATACATGTCAGTATTTGTGTATGTATCGGTATATGTGTGTGTGAATCTGTGCATACATGACAGTATTTGTGTATGTATCGGTATATGTGTGTGTGAATCTGTGCATACATGTCAGTATTTGTGTATGTATCGGTATATGTGTGTGTGAATCTGTGCATACATGTCAGTATTTGTGTATGTATCGGTATATGTGTGTGTGAATCTGTGCATACATGTCAGTATTTGTGTATGTATCGGTATATGTGTGTGTGAATCTGTGCATACATGTCAGTATTTGTGTCAGTATCGGTATATGTGTGTGTGAATCTGTGCATACATGTCAGTATTTGTGTATGTATCGGTATGTGTGTGTGAATCGGTGCATACATGTCAGTATTTGTGTATGTATCGGTATGTGTGTGTGAATCTGTGCATACATGTCAGTATTTGTGTCAGTATCGGTATATGTGTGTGTGAATCTGTGCATACATGTCAGTATTTGTGTCAGTATCGGTATATGTGTGTGTAAATCTGTGCATACATGTCAGTATTTGTGTATGTATCGGTATATGTGTGTGTGAATCTGTGCATACATGTCAGTATTTGTGTATGTATCGGTATATGTGTGTGTGAATCTGTGCATACATGTCAGTATTTGTGTATGTATCGATATATGTGTGTGTGAATCTGTGCATACATGTCAGTATTTGTGTATGTATCGGTATATGTGTGTGTGTGAATCTGTGCATACATGTCAGTATTTGTGTATGTATCGGTATATGTGTGTGTGAATCTGTGCATACATGTCAGTATTTGTGTATGTATCGGTATATGTGTGTGTGAATCTGTGCATACATGTCAGTATTTGTGTCAGTATCGGTATATGTGTGTGTGAATCTGTGCATACATGTCAGTATTTGTGTATGTATCGGTATATGTGTGTGTGAATCTGTGCATACATGTCAGTATTTGTGTATGTATCGGTATATGTGTGTGTGAATCTGTGCATACATGTCAGTATTTGTGTATGTATCGATATATGTGTGTGTGAATCTGTGCATACATGTCAGTATTTGTGTATGTATCGGTATATGTGTGTGTGAATCTGTGCATATATGTCAGTATTTGTGTATGTATCGGTATATGTGTGTGTGAATCTGTGCATACATGTCAGTATTTGTGTATGTATCGGTATATGTGTGTGTGAATCTGTGCATACATGTCAGTATTTGTGTCAGTATCGGTATATGTGTGTGTGAATCTGTGCATACATGTCAGTATTTGTGTATGTATCGGTATATGTGTGTGTGAATCTGTGCATACATGTCAGTATTTGTGTATGTATCGATATATGTGTGTGTGAATCTGTGCATACATGTCAGTATTTGTGTATGTATCGGTATATGTGTGTGTGAATCTGTGCATATATGTCAGTATTTGTGTATGTATCGGTATATGTGTGTGTGAATCTGTGCATACATGTCAGTATTTGTGTATGTATCGGTATATGTGTGTGTGAATCTGTGCATACATGTCAGTATTTGTGTATGTATCGGTATATGTGTGTGTGAATCTGTGCATACATGTCAGTATTTGTGTATGTATCGGTATATGTGTGTGTGAATCTGTGCATACATGTCAGTATTTGTGTATGTATCGGTATATGTGTGTGTGAATCTGTGCATACATGTCAGTATTTGTGTATGTATCGATATATGTGTGTGTGAATCTGTGCATACATGTCAGTATTTGTGTATGTATCGATATATGTGTGTGTGAATCTGTGCATACATGTCAGTATTTGTGTATGTATCGGTATATGTGTGTGTGAATCTGTGCATACATGTCAGTATTTGTGTATGTATCGGTATATGTGTGTGTGAATCTGTGCATACATGTCAGTATTTGTGTATGTATCGGTATATGTGTGTGTGAATCTGTGCATACATGTCAGTATTTGTGTATGTATCGATATATGTGTGTGTGAATCTGTGCATACATGTCAGTATTTGTGTATGTATCGGTATATGTGTGTGTGAATCTGTGCATATATGTCAGTATTTGTGTCAGTATCGGTATATGTGTGTGTGAATCTGTGCATACATGTCAGTATTTGTGTATGTATCGGTATATGTGTGTGTGAATCTGTGCATACATGTCAGTATTTGTGTATGTATCGATATATGTGTGTGTGAATCTGTGCATACATGTCAGTATTTGTGTATGTATCGGTATATGTGTGTGTGAATCTGTGCATACATGTCAGTATTTGTGTCAGTATCGGTATATGTGTGTGTGAATCTGTGCATACATGTCAGTATTTGTGTCAGTATCGGTATATGTGTGTGTGAATCTGTGCATACATGTCAGTATTTGTGTCAGTATCGGTATATGCGTGTGTGAATCTGTGCATACATGTCAGTATTTGTGTATGTATCGGTATATGTGTGTGTGAATCTGTGCATACATGTCAGTATTTGTGTATGTATCGATATATGTGTGTGTGAATCTGTGCATACATGTCAGTATTTGTGTATGTATCGGTATATGTGTGTGTGAATCTGTGCATACATGTCAGTATTTGTGTCAGTATCGGTATATGTGTGTGTGAATCTGTGCATACATGTCAGTATTTGTGTCAGTATCGGTATATGTGTGTGTGAATCTGTGCATACATGTCAGTATTTGTGTATGTATCGGTATATGTGTGTGTGAATCTGTGCATACATGTCAGTATTTGTGTCAGTATCGGTATATGTGTGTGTGAATCTGTGCATACATGTCAGTATTTGTGTCAGTATCGGTATATGTGTGTGTGAATCTGTGCATACATGTCAGTATTTGTGTCAGTATCGGTATATGCGTGTGTGAATCTGTGCATACATGTCAGTATTTGTGTATGTATCGGTATATGTGTGTGTGAATCTGTGCATACATGTCAGTATTTGTGTATGTATCGGTATATGTGTGTGTGAATCTGTGCATACATGTCAGTATTTGTGTATGTATCGGTATATGTGTGTGTGAATCTGTGCATACATGTCAGTATTTGTGTCAGTATCGGTATATGTGTGTGTGAATCTGTGCATACATGTCAGTATTTGTGTATGTATCGGTATATGTGTGTGTGAATCTGTGCATACATGTCAGTATTTGTGTATGTATCGGTATATGTGTGTGTGAATCTGTGCATACATGTCAGTATTTGTGTCAGTATCGGTATATGTGTGTGTGAATCTGTGCATACATGTCAGTATTTGTGTCAGTATCGGTATATGTGTGTGTGAATCTGTGCATACATGTCAGTATTTGTGTATGTATCGGTATATGTGTGTGTGAATCTGTGTATACATGTCAGTATTTGTCAATCTAACTGTGTAGGTTTATACATCTCTCAAAGTAAATCTGTGCATATATGCGTCTGTGTGTGTGCGGGACAGTGTATATGTATTTGTGAAAACACATTTGCCTGCTATCCAATATTACACACATCCCTGCATTAAAATGTCAACACTGTACACAAAAATGACATCACAAGCACACCCCTGCATTTAAATGCCAACACTGCACAAAAACAGACCAATTCAAACATCAGCATTATATACAAATAAACATTCACACAAATATACTCCACGCAAAAACACACTTACATTCACAGATACAGATAGAACTGTGCAAGAATGGCTAACTAGCAAATCCACAGCTGGAAGAGCATCATATGATTTGCACGGCAGCGGAGGATCCTGTTAGCCACCTTTGCTCTAAAGCAGGTGGGGGGCCCTTAACAGATTCTTGCCCTGAGGTTTCTAGTTACGCCCCTGCACAAGGCCAAATTGACCCCCCAGCAGGGCAGTCTTTCCGCATTTGCACACCGGGCAGTTGCCCTGGGGCCCCACCGCCAGGGACGTATTAGCCACGAGGCAAACAAGGCATTTACCTTGGGCGGCACTTTCCAGGGGGAGGGAAAAAAAAGCCGCCCCCAAATGCCGAGGGCAAATGTCTTGTTAGCCTGGTGGTTAACTGACAATCCATGCGGGCGGGCGGCGCTGGCGAGGGAGCACCGATTTGTGAGCTCTCTGCTCAGCTCTCTCGCGCGCCGCAAAGTGATGCCGGGAGCCGGAATATGACGTCATATTCCGGCTCCCGGCATCACTCTGCGGCGCGCGAGGGAGCTGAACAGGAGGATCAGTGCTCCCTCGCCGCCTGCAGTCCCCGGCCAGCCGCCCCACTGGACCCCAAGTAAACTAGAATCCACCCCAGCATTCCTAAGGGTAAGGAGGGGAGAGGGGAGAGGGGAGAGAGGGGAGAAAGGGGAGAAAGGGGAGGGGGGAGAAAGGGGAGAGGGGAGAAAGGGGAGAGGGGAGAAGGGAGAAAGGGGAGAGGGGAGAGGGGAGAAAGGGGAGAAAGGGGAGAGGGGAGAAAGGGGAGAGGGGAGAAAGGGGAGAGGGGAGAAAGGGGGGGTGGTGTCTGAGTTTTGTCATGCCTAGGGCAGCACAAAACCAGGATACACCACTGCGCCACCCATGTGCCAAGGCCGAAAGGAAAGATCATTTGATCTTCCCTGCCGGCCCTGCACAGTTACTCAAAAATCAAAAATCTACCTCACCGGCCCAAAAGCCCTTCGGGGGGGGGGGGGTAAAGGAAAGAGGGACGGAGGACCCGGAGTCAGGGGGAGGGACCTGGGAGGCAGAACGCTCCTCCAGCAAGCAGGCTGTGTGGAGCGTTGCCGCACATTACCATGGCAACATTCTGACACCGCATTCTGCCAGGAGACAGCCTGCAGCCAAAGAACTCACCACCACTGGACCACCAGGGAAGGCTGTGTCCCTCCCCTCCTTCACCAAATATAAGAAGAAGGGGGGGGGGGGGGGAGAAGGAGACATGAAGATTTTATTAATGTATAGCATTATTTACAACAAAAAAATAAAACCATTTGCTACCTGCACCCCTCAAACTCTGCAACCAACACAAACATACACTGCACCCTCCACTGCCGTATGTGTGTATTGTATGCATCTATGGCGTTTGATAGAGGTACCAATAAATATAAGCTTAATTTTGTTAAGTTGTTATGTAGGCAGGTGCCCTGGGGCCCATAATGCTGTTAAGATGGCACTGCCCTCCAGTGGTTACAGCAGATAAAGGTGGAGGTTCTGAGTGGCCATCAGTCTCCTGACCTTACTATCATCGAGCCACTCTGGGGAGATCTCAAACGTGCGGTTCATGCAAGACAATCAAAGACTTTCCATGACCTGGAGGCATTTTGCCAAGACGAATGGGCAGCTATACAACCTGCAAGAATTAGGGGGCCTCATAGACCTCTATTATAAAAGACTGGACGCGGTCATTGTTATAAGGGGGCAATACACAGTATGAAGAACTAAGGGTATGCAGACTTTTGGACAGGGGTCATTTCATTTTTTTACTTTGTTGCCATGTTTTGTTTTATGATTGTGCCATTCGGTTATAACTTACAGTTAAATATGAATCCCATAAGAAATAAAAGAAATGTGTTTTGCCGCTCACTCATGTTTTCTTTAAAAATGGTACATATATTACCGATTCTCCAAGGGTATGCAAACAATGAGTACAACTGTAGAAGTATTGACTAATGCTCTGAATTTCACTTGAACAATTGTTCAAGCATTTTGAACCAGGAACTATGCAGGCTGTCCCTTATAAAAGTGACAATTTATTTTTAATGAGGGAAAAGGAGGTCACACTTAAAGGGAATCTCCAGTGCCAGGAAAACAATCAGTTTTCCTGGCACTGCAGGTTCCCTCTCCCTCCCACCCCCCAATCCCTGGTTGCTGAAGGGGTGAAAACCCGTTCAGTGACTTACCAGAGACAGCGACTATGTCCCACGTCGCTGCTTCTTCCTCCGCGCCGCTCCTCCCTGTGATTGCGTCGGCCGGCGGGCGAGACTGATCCCGCCCACCGGCCGGGGAGATCTAATGCGCATGCGCGGCAATGCCACGCATGCGCATTAGCGCTCCCTATAGGAAAGCATTGAAAATGCATTTCAATGCTTTCCTATGGGGAAATGAGCGACGCTGTAGGTCCTCACACAGCATGAAGACGTCCAGCGACGCTCTAGCACAGGTTTCCTGTAATGTGTCTGAGTGTATAACAGAGCTCCACAGCAATAATACTCCCAGTAATGTGTCTGAGTGTATAACAGAGCTCCACAGCGATAATACTCCCAGTAATGTGTCTGAGTGTAGAACAGAGCTCCACAGCAATAATACTCCCAGTAATGTGTCTGAGTGTATAACAGAGCTCCACAGCAATAATACTCCCAGTAATGTGTCTGAGTGTATAACAGAGCTCCACAGCAATAATACTCCCAGTAATGTGTCTGAGTGTATAACAGAGCTCCACAGCAATAATACTCCCAGTAATGTGTCTGAGTGTATAACAGAGCTCCACAGCAATAATACTCCCAGTAATGTGTCTGAGTGTATAACAGAGCTCCACAGCAATAATACTCCCAGTAATGTGTCTGAGTGTATAACAGAGCTCCACAGCAATAATACTCCCAGTAATTTGTCTGAGTGTATAACAGAACTCCACAGCAATAATACTCCCAGTAATGTATCTGAGTGTATAACAGAGCCCTACAGTAATAATACTCCCAGTAATGTGTCTGAGTGTATAACAGAGCCCTACAGTAATAATACTCCCAGTAATGTGTCTGAGTGTATAACAGAGCTCCACAGCAATAATACTCCCAGTAATGTGTCTGAGTGTATAACAGAGCTCCACAGCAATAATACTCCCAGTAATGTGTCTGAGTGTATAACAGAGCTCCACAGCAATAATACTCCCAGTAATGTGTCTTTAACCCCTTAAGGATGCAGGCAATTGTCCAAGTTGTGAACCAGCACAAACCCTAGAATTTGAACTATATGTGGTTCAACCCTAATTTACCTCTTTCGTATTAATTCCAACCACACTTATTATATATCATCTTCTTCAAGAGAAACAGGGCTTTCATTTCACACGAAATATGCATATATAAACCATTTTAAAATGAAGAAAATCTCAAAGTGTGACAAATTGTGTTATTTCCCAAGCTCTTCATGGCATTTTAAACTGACTGGCATAACACTCAAAGCTTCTACTGCTATAAAATAGTATCACATTTTTTTTGAATTCTTTATTTTTGGTGTGCAGGTGGTTACAGAGCATAGTCAACACGCCACAACAGCGTACATAGATTCATACAGGATAGCCTGTGGTAGGAGTAAATGCACAATATTATTATTTTTGCGTAAAACAGGCCTAGTATTGACTGTTGCGCTTGGTTGAGTGGTTTAATCTAAACATGAAGCCATAGTGAAGTTCCTATTAGTTTCTCGTGTTTACCGGGCAGATCCTGTGTCATTACCAGTGTAATATAAGCTTGTATCCTGCAGTAATAAGTGAACAACTTGCGTCGTGTAGTAATCTGGCTGCATGCCTGTTATTGGGGAAGTGGTACGTGTTCATGACATATGAGCAACCGGCTCGGTAATCATTAGTTACCAGGAAAGGCCTTGTCATGGTTAAAACTGCACAGTTTCGGTAACCGTGATAACATTCTGCGATATAACAAAAACTTTGCATGTGTGTGGATAAAAAGGAGAAGTTTGTCGTGTCTAAGATTTTGCCCATTTGTAAAAAAAATAAAAAGGTAAAAAGTAGAAAGTAAATATTGGTGTAGCTATGGCCATGCTTGTATGTGCCAGTTAGGGTATACATCTAACCTTGTAAACGTTGTTACTTGAGAGATTGTGCTTTACCAAATTAGGCGAAAATAAACAATTTTATATAGGTTAAGGTTAGTAGGGTTTAACGTGCAGTGCTCGTCAGTCAAATCAAGGGGGTACCTGTCGTGTGCATATAGGTTGAGAGCTCTAGAAGTGCAGGCTGGGGTGTTTTTAAGTGGTTACTGACGGTGTGTTAAGCGGAAGTCGGGAAGTTATTGCGGGTACCACTGTATATTATTACTTAGACGTTGGAGTGTTACATGCCATGTAGGTCTGGGTTGTTACTAGCTTTGATTAGTCGTCTGGGTGGGCTTCCTCTTTTGAGGCAGCTGGGCAGGCGGTTAAGCTAAGTGGGTATTCAACTTTTGTCTGATCTGTATGTCAGGGTACTTGTTGTAATTGTGGGCGCCTCTACTGTCGTGTCGAGACATTTTAAACAGATCGGTAGCAAAACACAAGTAAAGCAATACAACAGATAAGGGAGCAAGAAAGAAAAATTAGGAAAAGCGCACGAGAGACAATGTCAACGGACAGTTCTGGTTACTCTCATTGCGTATGAATGTTCTCAGCTGTTGGGTGGCGGGCTATGTTGTTGCCCGGGAAAAGGGGTGCGGGGAAGCGTCCCAGTAGGTCTCGCCCTAATTCAGGTTGCGGCGGCTGTATGCGGCCCTGAGGGCTGTTGACGTGGCACAAAGATCGGTGCTCCTGCTGTAATCTTCCCCAGGCTGCTTGTGGTACTGGCCGGTGGAGTTGTGGCGGCCATTGCTCGCTGTGGTGGTCTCAGGTCCTCCAGTGTCCTTGTGGCCTCCTGCAGGTTCTGCACCACCAGAGGGCCGCTTGCGCCTTCTATATGTAGGGCGCGGCCCGGGCCCCATCGGTACTTGTTTTTTTGTTGCAGCAAGAAGGTCGTGAGCTGCTTGAGAGATCTTCTCCAGTTCAGTGTGCCACTGGAAAGGTCAGCATAAAAGGACAGAGTCATGTCCTCAAACTGATAAGTTGTTAGGCCCTTGGTGGCTTCAAGAACGATCCTCTTGTCCCTCATGTTTTGAAAACGAAGGATTATGTCCCCTGTGGCTGCTGGAGGTGCTGTAGCTGGTCGCGGTAAGCGGAAGATGCTGTCTAACGTGATGGATTTGGCCACTTTTGGGGTCAGGAGTGTGGTTAGCAACCGCCTGATATAGTGTGGAAGTTCGGCCTCTGGTACAGAGTCAGCGACTCCCCTGAGCTTTAGATTACTTTGACGACGTTTGTCCTCTTGAGTAGCCAGTTGCTGTTCATGAAGTGAGGTTAGTTGCTGTAGGTCTTGTACTGCCGCTTTTAGCTCCTCTATCTGGTGTGTATGTCCATTAGAGGTGCATTCCACCGTCCAGAGCCGTGCTGAGAGGCCTTTCAGGTCATCCCTTATCGTGGCCACTTCTGCAGAGATTTTGCTATGGTGGGCGGCCATGAGCTCTTTGATGGCCTCCATGGTCACCGGTGTGGTAGCTGGTCTGTCTGGCGGTGGTGGGGCTTTTGCCGGTACGTACCCCCCGTCTCCCTCATCAGACGAGCCGTCTGTAAAGTCGGAACATCCCCCGTGCAGAGACGCCATTGATGCTCCGGCTGTCTCACGGGCCTGCTTCCACATGTCCCCGATGTTCATTCCCAGACGGGGCTTGTCGGGTTTTTGTTTTTTCATTTTTCTGCCCATGTGGATCAGGTAAGTAGTGGGGCTCTCTGGGGAGCGTTTGGGTCGTAGTTGGGTCCTGTGTGCCTCGGTTTACCACGCTTGGAGTCAGGAGCTCCGCGGCCATGCGACTGTCCTCGTCCGTTGCTAGCATAGTATCACATTTTAACCGTTTTTTTTATTTATTTATTTATAAAAAAAAAAATTTAAAAATTAAAGTCCCCCCTCAAAAATTAATGAAGAAATCATATGCAGGTAGCCATACATAAAGTCATATTTAGCAAAATGTGTGATTTTTTCAACGTGCCAAATACAGAGCACCATTTAGTGAATAAGCCCCCTTTTCATTGGGAGGACAAAAAAAAAAAACCCTTCCCTAATCATTTCAGAAGGAAGGTATTTCACAGCGTGAAGAAGAAAGGGGTCAGTGATTGGCTCATACTGATATACGCTAAACTGCTGACACGACTCCGATCCCGAAATTACGTACCCGAAATTAGTCCAATCAGTAAGCCATCTTGTGAAAAGCCCACCAAACGCACTTAAATTGTGCTAGAGAGCGGAGACGGGATCACATGCTTTAATTTTTTTTTTTTTTTTAAAGCAGTTTCACGTTAAGCAATTATGGGGAAGTTTGGGCATTCGAGTTGCCTTTACGCAAATAGCAGCCTATAAATTAAGGATTAAAATCGCACCATGTCGGCCCATGTGGCAACAGGCCCACCAGTGGCATGCTGCACATAAAATAATATGCCTGCCACATGTTGCAGACAAGCTCCAGGGAAAGGGTTAGGGAGATTAGTCAGAGAGAGTTGTCTATAATTAATGTGGAGGAGCACCGATCTGGGGTAAATAGCGGCCTCTTTATATAACAATTAATTCCTTCTAATCAGCCATTATTAAATTATATTTATTTTTAATCCATTTGCAGCACAATTTGGACATCTGGTCACTTAATTGAATAGAAATTATTTATGTAAATGAGAGGAACTTGTTGACAGAAGTGGGGAGGGCATGGAAAGAGCCGATTATCTAATGAATGAATTAGGTCAGAATAGTCAAGTCTAAATTGCAATTAGACCATTGACAGTACTGGCCCCGAGAGTTAAATCAGATTAGTGGGCTCGCATAGCACCAGGATTGAGTGGAATCTACTAACTACCCATTCTGCCCTGTCCCAACTTATTATTCCTAAGGCCCACCATGACACTATAAAAGCTTGGAAGAAATGATAAAACTCTAACATGTGACATACACAGGGGTCACACCATGTCATACATAAAAGGACAAATACACTAACACACAGACATACAATAATATACAAGCTAACATACAGTAAGAGACATAACATTCATACCAGTATACAGTAACAGACACAATAATATACACCAACACAGACACAATAATATACACTAACACAGTAAGAGACATAACATTCATACCAGTATACAGTAACAGACAATAATATACACTAACACAGACAATAATATACACTAACATACAGTAAGACAGACATAACATTCATACCAATATACAGTAACACTGACATACAATATACACTAACATACAGCAACACAAACACAATAATATACACTAACATACAGTAAGACAGACATAACATTCATACCAGTATACAGTAACACAGACATACAATAATATACACTAACATACAGTAACACAAACACAATAATATACACTAACATATAGTAAGACAGACATAACATTCATACCAGTATACAGTCACACAGACATACAATATACACTAACAGACAAACATAACATTCATACCAATATACAGTAACACTGACATACAATTTACACTAACATACAGTAACACAAACACAATAATATACACTAACATACAGTAAGACAGACATAACATTCATACCAGTATACAGTAACAGACACAATAACACACTAACACAGACACAATAAGATACACTAACATACAGTAAGACAGACATAACATTCATACCAGATAAAATAGAAAGGTGAACAGCGCTAGAGATCAGAAATTGTACATACGTTTAGTAGAAATACTGGCCAGCGGAGTAACTTAAAAAAAAAAGGAGAAACAAAGATACAAATAATGGTACAGTATGTATGAACGATATAATTCCACAAGAACAAATGGGTTATATTCACACTCACACTTTGAGGAGCTATATCAGCTCGGTGTTAAGAGCTTGGACGGAATAATCCCCGTCTATGGATTTCTTGAGGTTCCAGATCGTTGGTGAGTTTATAGGTGTAAGTATTCGTTATATGAAAAACAAGAGTAAAATACGCCACATGGTATAGTACGTAAATATAAAATATTGTAGTAAGAGTAGATGATCCTACTTACATATACTAGAGCAACGACCTGCTCTAGTTTGGAGAATTTCAGGTGGAATAATCCCCACCTCGGGATATAGTGGACCCAGGTATAGCAGCAAAGCAGTATTAAATAGGAAGGAGGACAAAAAAAAAAAAAAAAATGACTGGATAGTTTAAAAATTATATATACTTTAATACAATAAGTAAAAAGTGAATAATACACTATAAAACCAGTCCTGTATAAAAGTCCAAAATTCTTCCTCACTTGACGCGTTTCGCCACTTTTGAGAAAGCTTCGGCGAAACGCGTCAAGTGAGGAAGAATTTTGGACTTTTATACAGGACTGGTTTTATAGTGTATTATTCACTTTTTACTTATTGTATTAAAGTATATATAATTTTTAAACTATCCAGTCTTTTTTTTTTTTTTTTTGTCCTCCTTCCTATTTAATACTGCTTTGCTGCTATACCTGGGTCCACTATATCCCGAGGTGGGGATTATTCCACCTGAAATTCTCCAAACTAGAGCAGGTCGTTGCTCTAGTATATGTAAGTAGGATCATCTACTCTTACTACAATATTTTATATTTATGTACTAGACCATGTGGCGTATTTTACTCTTGTTTTTCATATAACGAATACTTACACCTATAAACTCACCAACGATCTGGAACCTCAAGAAATCCATAGACGGGGATTATTCCGTCCAAGCTCTTAACACCGAGCTGATATAGCTCCTCAAAGTGTGAGTGTGAATATAACCCATTTGTTCTTGTGGAATTATATCGTTCATACATACTGTACCATTATTTGTATCTTTGTTTCTCCTTTTTTTTTTTAAGTTACTCCGCTGGCCAGTATTTCTACTAAACGTATGTACAATTTCTGATCTCTAGCGCTGTTCACCTTTCTATTTTATCTGTCCATTTATCACAAGGTAGAGGGAACACCTTGTTGGTGAACTGCTGCTCACCCTTGAGAAGAGAGCGCTTATTACCCTTTTGCATTTGATAACATTCATACCAGTATACAGTAACACAGACATACAATAATATACACTAACATACAGTAACACAAACAATAATATACACTAACATACAGTAAGACAGACATAACATTCATACCAATATACAGTAACACTGACATACAATAATACACACTAACATACAGTAACACACGGACATACAATAATATATGCAGCGGCTTAAAGAAGTCCTCAAATTCATGATGGCATGTAGTAGAGGAGATATATAGTGTAGTATATATCAAAACGTCACCTGCACTTACAGTGCAAGAAGCTGACTTTTAGCTCCAATTGTAGCGCTTGGGCGGTAAAATCCCTGCCTGTGGATATGGGTCCTTTTTTCTTTCTTGGTCCAACACAGTACAGCATAGTGTAGATATACAACACAAACAGGGCACCAGGATAGTGTAGTATGTCAGGAGATCAAATTGAATATATATATATATATATATATATATATATATATATATATATATATATATATATATATATATATATATCTTGATAAAGACCTGAATAGGTCAAAACGTTGATCTCTTGAATTTTGAAATTATTGACACAGAAAATTGAACAACACTTAAATCCAGGTGTGCGCCTATATTTTTCATTCTTAGATATTTTCGCTGGCTGTGTTTCACCCTGGTATGTATGAGAATTGTTTACTTTTTAAGGAAGAGTGCCAAACGTGAGCGCGCGTGTGCGTGTGTATTTATATGTATATATATATATACACATACATACATACACACACACACACACACACACTTTCCCTCCTCTACCACCTACCATCGTGAATTTAAGGATTTTGTTCAAGGCTCTGCTCCCTTTTTATCTCCTTTACTGAATTCTAACAACTGAAAGACTCTAGTTTGGGAGCTCAAGCTGCTTTACATCTGGATAATAAGATGCCTATCCTCTTAATTTTATACAATAATATATGCACTAACATATGGCAACACACCTCATTTTGACATGCTGTAATACACAGGGCGCACGCGGGCACGCTGTAATACACAGGGCGCGCCATGAGATGCCATAGCATGCAGGCCATGCATTAAAACAGGAGGAATACACTGACATGCACTAACTCACAACAGCAATTCATGTCATATGTACTAAGAAAAGTCTCTGATATTTAATCCAAACCTCTTGCATCCCAGAAGGCTGTAAATGATTTCATTTATACTTTGCTACTATAGGCACTGCACAACTCTCCCATCATACCAGAGTACTGGCTAGATATGTATGGATGGAGCTTGCTGGCTCTGGGCCAGTCTGGGACTCAATCCTCTCCTATTCAGTGCTCATTAAACGTGTCCCTCCTTTTCTGCTTAATAATCTGCATATTAAAATGAGTTCCCTTAAGAAGGATTTAATAACGAGCACTACATTAGAAGGTTTAACCCAATTGCTGTATAGATTGTGCTCGATGACGCTGCAGATTAGGACGGACAGCTGCTGCTGGAATAGCGCACTTTCTTATTTTACGCTTTTCCTGCTCATTAGCATGTGGGCTATATCTCCCTAAGCCCTCTCTGAATATTACAGGGTTTACGTGAAGTGGTCCAAATCTGAGCCATAAGGATTACAGTCATTCAATTAAACAAAACAAGGAAACATGTTAATGTCCACGCGTCCGCTGAGGGCCCAAGATGCAAAAAGGGAGAGAACGAATTCTACAGGGAGAGATCGTGTAAAAATCAGGAAAGACGCAGTTAGATAAACAAAATACAGCTATATGTACAGTGAGACTGGGGGGGGGGGGGTGGAAGTCCACTAACCCTTGCAAAATAGTTCTTGAATGCATCCTGCAACTTCTTCAAATATTGCAGTAAATATAGTAGCTCTGACATTTGCCATGCATGCGCATTAGCACCTGCACGTTGTGCTACGTCGCAATAGTACACATAGGAAGCCATAGTTCCAGGAATAGCTTTGTATGCCAGGTACTGATGGTATCCCTTTAAGGAGGCATAGAAAAGCTTTAGAGGTAGAGTCTGGACAGTGACTCATTATCTTCGAATTATTTAGAGATTCTTCCAATCTTTAACCCCTTAAGGACCAAACTTTTGGAATAAAAGGGAATCATGACATGTCACACGTCATGAGTCCTTAAGGGGTTAAACTTCACCAGCCACTGCTGGAGTGATGTATAACAATGGTCACATTTACACCAGTTTTGTGCAATATGCAGTTTTCTGATGTATAAAACATTTACAAACACCCTTTACACACACACACACACACACACACACACACACAGGGCATTTTTTCTGCCTTTTCTAAAGAGGGTCAAATTAATCCGTCGTGGTGGGTTTTACTTTTTCCATGAAGGCGTAGTTTGAGGAGTTTGGTGTGTACTGAACAGAGCTCTGTCCTCAACCTCACTGAACACCTCTGAGAGGAACTGAAATACAGAATGGGAGACATACCGTCTCAGCCAACATCAGTGCCTGACCTCAAATGCCTTTTTGGCTAAATGGATACAAATACCCATACCGTCTAATATCTTGTGTAGAGCCTTCCCAGTTATACATCCGCAGCGATGGGGATAATATCTATAGGTGTAGGATTTCACAGGGAAACACTGCACATACAGACTCCAGGTACCAGTGGCGGAACTGCAGGGCTGCTGAGGTTCCAAGTGAGACTCTGCCCCTGTTCCGCTTATCATCATGTGGAGCCCAAGAGCTGGCTGGCCACCTTAGGGCCCCCCAGAGGTAAGCGGCTATGCGCAATGGAAGAGGGCAGCGAGGGACCTGTAGTCTTCTTGCTCTGCTACCTCGCTGGCTACTGTGAGGACGGGAATTGAAATATGCAGGCCCTGTCTTACTAAACAGCAAGCAAGGGAACAGAGCTAGATCACCAGGAAGATGATCACAGCAGCCCCCACTGGATCCCAGGACAGGATCTACACTAACTCTTCCAAAGGTAGGGAGGCTAGGTGAACTTAAACTCAAATACAATTGTAGAGTGAGTGAGTGAGTGAGTGTGTGTGAGCAGCTGGGTCAGTGTGTCTGTCAGTGAGTGTTTGTGTATCAGAGAGTGTGCCAGTCAGTGAGCTGCTGTGTCAGTGAGTCTGTCAGTGAATCAGAGAGTGTGCCAGTCAGTGAGCTGCTGGGTCAGTGTGTCTGTCAGTGGGTGTTTGTGTATCAGAGAGTGTGCCAGTCAGTGAGCTGCTGGGTCAGTGTGTGTCAGTGAATCGGAGTGTGTGCCAGTCAGTGAGCTGCTGGGTCAGTGAGTCTGTCAGTGAATCAGAGAGTGTGCCAGTCAGTGAGCTGCTGGGTCAGTGAGTGTTTGTGTATCAGAGAGTGTGCCAGTCAGTGAGCTGCTGGGTCAGTGTGTGTATGTGTATCGGAGCGTGTGCCAGTCAGTGAGCTGCTGGGTCAGTGTGTCTGTGTATCGGAACGTGTGCCAGTCAGTGAGCTGCTGGGTCAGTGTGCATCAGTGAGTGTATGTGTATTGGAGCATGTGCCAGTCAGTGAGCTGCTGGGTCAGTGTGTCTGTCAGTGGGTGTTTGTGTATCAGAGCGTGTGCCAGTCAGTGAGCTGCTGTGTCAGTGGGTGTTTGTGTATCAGAGAGTGTGCCAGTCAATGAGCTGCTGGGTCACTGTGTCTGTCAGTGAGTGTATGTGTATCGGAGCGTGTGCCATTCAGTGAGCTGCTGGGTCAGTGTATGTGTATCAGAGGGTGTGCCAGTCAGTGAGCTGCTGGGTCAGTGTGTGTATGTGTATTGGAGCGTGTGCCAGTCAGTGAGCTGCTGGGTCAGTGGGTGTTTGTGTATCAGAGAGTGTGCCAGTCAGTGAGCTGCTGGGTCAGTGTGTCTGTCAGTGAATCAGAGCGTGTGCCAGTCAGTGAGCTGCTGGGTCAGTGTATGTATCAGAGGGTGTGCTAGTCAGTGAGCTGCTGGGTCAGTGTGTCTGTCAGTGAGTGTATGTGTATCGGAGCGTGTGCCAGTCAGTGAGCTGATGGGTCAGTGTGTCTGTCAGTGAGTGTATGTGTATCGGAGCGTGTGCCAGTCAGTGAGCTGCTGGGTCAGTGTGTCTGTCAGTGAGTGTATGTGTATCGGAGCGTGTGCCAGTCAGTGAGCTGCTGGGTCAGTGTGTCTGTCAGTGAGTGTATGTGTATCGGAGCGTGTGCCAGTCAGTGAGCTGATGGGTCAGTGTGTCTGTCAGTGAGTGTATGTGTATCGGAGCGTGTGCCAGTCAGTGAGCTGCTGGGTCAGTGTGTGTATGTGTATCAAAGCGTGTGCCAGTCAGTGAGCTGCTGGGTCAGTGTATGTGTACAGGGCCGGCGCTACCATTAAGGCAAATAAGGCATTTGCCTGGGGCTGGTGTGCTGAGCGAGCTGCTTCTTAGCCACCCCCCAGCGCAGCCATTCAGCTGCTTGCCTGCTCAGAAGCGGGGTATGCTGTAACCCCAGCACCCGAGCAGAGCTCTGTGCTTCCTGTAGGCAGGGGAAGCCGGGACATGACTTCGTATCGTGGCTGCCCCCTGCCTGTGAACACCGGAAACACTCTGAGGGTAACAGGAAGCAGCCTGTGCTCACAGTGCCCCCTCACCTGCTCCCCCCACCAGGAACAGCACCAGCTACCTGCAGGCTAGACCCCTCTGCTCCATTCACAGCACTTATGAATGATCCATCTGAAGGTAAGGGGGACTGATAAGGAGTGTATGATGGTAAATTGGTCTGTGTGTATTGAATTGCTGTGTTTGTGTGTGTAAATTAAGTGTGACTATATGTAAAGTGGTGTGAGTTTGTGCTTGAGTGACAGTGTGTGTGTTAGTGAGAGTGTGTGGCACTGTGAAGGTCACTGAGCGTGTGTGTGTGTGTGTGATACTGTGTGTTAGTGACTGTGTAAATGACATTGTGTATGTCAGTGAATGTGTAAGTGACACTGTATGTCAGTGAGAGTGTGTGTTAGTGAAAGTGTGTGTGTGACACTGTGTCAGTGTGTGTGTTAGTGAAAGTGTGGAACTGGCACTGTATGTCAGTAAGTGTGTGTTAGTGAGAATGTGTATGTATGTCAGAGTGTGTGAGTGACAGTGTGTGCGCTAGTAATTAGATACATGTATTAAATTATATATATTAAAGGGACATTATAGTCACTGGAAAAACTTTAGCTTAATGAAGCAGTTTTGGTGTATAGAATATGCCCCTGCAGCCTCACTGCTCAATCCTCTACCATTTAGGAGTTAAATCCCTTTGTTTATGAACCCTAGTCACACCTCCCTGCATGTGACTTGCACAGCCTTCCATAAACACTTCCTGTAAAGAGAGCCCAATTTAGGCTTTCTTTATTGCAAGTTCTGTTTAATTAAGATTTTCTTATCCCCTGCTATGATAATAGCTTGCTAGACCATGCAAGAGCCTCCTGTATGTGATTAAAGTTCAATTTAGAGATTGAGATACAATTATTTAAGGTAAATTACATCGGTTTGAAAGTGAAACCAGGTTTTTTTTTCATGCAGGCTCTGTCAATCATAGCCAGGGGAGGTGTGGCTAGGGCTGCATAAACAGAAACAAAGTGATTTAACTCCTAAATGACAGTGAATTGAGCAGTGAAATTGCAGGGGAATGATCTATACACTAAAACTGCTTTATTTAGCTAAAGTAATTTAGGGGACTATAGTGTTCCTTTAATAGAATTCTATATTAAACCGAAAAAATGTTTGTAGTAACAAATTAAATCTCAATATTATTACAAATAATGACAAAGAGTGTGTGGATATATTTATTAGGCAGTATGTGTCTATTGATGTATTTATTAGGCGGTGTGTGTGGATTTATGTAATGTGCATATAGTTGATTGTATGTAATAGGCAATCTGTGTGGGTGGATGTATTAGGCAGTGTGTTTATATGGATGCATATACTGGATGAGTATTTATACGCAGTGTGTTCATTGCAATTCAGAATTTAGTGAATAAACCGGTGAGAGAATGTAGTTGCCTTCATGAGGGATTGCTGCCTAGGGCGGCATGAATCCTTGCACCGGCCCTGTATGTGTACCAGTTGAGGCGTATCTTTTAGTGTTTGTGTCATTTGATTTGTAATAATGTGCATGTTTACACACACATATATTGTGATTAACCCTCACAGCGTTCGGGATCTTAGCAGTCTCCCAGGGTTAGACACAACAGGATCTGGTAATCTTTTAACACAATTTATTGCACAGTCCAATGAGGTTATATGTCCAGCAATTCCAAAACAACAGGAAATAAATCCTAGCTCTCACCAAAGCACTAACTATAACACAATCACTCCCTGACGGTCACTGGATGGCTAAATCTATTTACCAAACACAGCATGTGAAAACACCACATTTACCTTCAATGTGGGTCTGTATCCTCTCTGCAACCAGCAACCAAATAAAGGCTCTGAGCCTTTCTTACACTGATCGTTTTAACTTTAATTAAAGTTAGGTGTGGGTCCTTAGTTATCCCTCACCTGTAGTGCTGCTTTCTGGGAAATGTAGTTTTTTCGTACACCCTGAAGGGGATGCAGATGGTTTAGATTCTGGGACCTAAATCTCTTCCTTCGACACCCACACCTCTGACCCCGTCATACACATACATGTATTATTAATAAATGTATGTTATATTAAAGAGCATTCAATTCCATCTGTACATTGTGCTAGCAGAAATTTTAAGTTCAAGTGCTTTTTAAATAAATGGCTGTGTCACGGTGTTACTCCCCCAGCAGGAGCTTATTGGCAGAGTATGGGATGCACTGACACCAGTGTGTTGGAAGTGAAGCCAGGATATAAGCATCAGCAGAGGGGATTGCTATGCTTATGGAGGGGACACCAAGCAGGACCAATCACTCCACATGCAGCCAAACATCATATACAATCACACTCAGTCAACACAATCGGACTCAACCATTCCCCACACAGAATCACACTCAGCCACCTCACATATCCCACTCAGATGTACTGCTTAGGGGGAGCAAGGAGGGCGGTAAGGGGGACCTTTCTTTGATTCTCACACTGGGGTCCTATGATTCCTAGTTATGCCCCTCCCAGGCAACATGATCACTTCCAATCCATGAAGTGGTTATGCTGCTTGGAATAACCATTTTATGCCACTAGTTTTTAAATGGGATGTCCAACAAGCTCATATGGATGTGACAGTCGATTGTTCGTAGAGTATATACAGATTTCTACAGGGCCATTTACTAGAGTGTGAATGGTTAGGGTTCAAAGCAAATTTCTAATTTTTAGACAAAAATCTAAATTCTGCAGGTCAGCTATGTTTCCAGCTTGGCTATATTTATTTTGGACTAACATTTGAAGTTCCAACAACTGTATGTCTCAAGGCGAAAGGTGATACGTCATATGTTCTTGGGGTAAGTGGCCATTTCCTCACAGTGTCTGATGGCTTTGGAAAGAGTGAAACATGTAGAGAAACATGAACTTTATTATTCCTCTATATTCAGGCTCCATGTAGGGGATATATTCTTCATAATCCTGAGCTCTGTGATCAAACACCCAGCGCCAATCCACCCACCGGCAGAGCTCTGCGATCAAACACCCAGCGTCAATCCACCCACCGGCAGAGCTCAGTGATCAAACACCCAGCGTCAATCCACCCACCGGCAGAGCTCAGTGATCAAACACCTAGCGTCAATCCACCCACCTTCAGAGCTCTGTGATCAAACACCCAGCGTCAATCTACCCACCGACAGAGCTCTGCGATCAAACACCCAGCGTCAATCCACCCACCCGCAGAGCTCTGCGATCAAACACCCAGCGTCAATCCACCCACCGGCAGAGCTCTGTGATCAAACACCCAGCGTCAATCCACCCACCGGCAGAGCTCTGTGATCAAACACCCAGCGTCAATCCACCCACCGGCAGAGCTCAGTGATCAAACACCTAGCGTCAATCCACCCACCGGCAGAGCTCTGTGATCAAACACCCAGCGTCAATCCACCCACCGACAGAGCTCAGTGATCAAACACCCAGCGTCAATCCACCCACCGGCAGAGCTCAGTGATCAAACACCCAACGTCAATCCACCCACCGGCAGAGCTCTGTGATCAAACACCCAGCGTCAATCCACCCACCGGCAGAGCTCTGTGATCAAACATCCAGCGTCAATCCACCCACCGGCAGAGCTCAGTGATCAAACACCCAGCGTCAATCCATCCACCGGCAGAGCTCTGTGATCAAACACCCAGCGTCAATCCACCCACCGGCAGAGCTCAGTGATCAAACACCCAGCGTCAATCCACCCACCGGCAGAGCTCAGTGATCAAACACCCAGCGTCAATCCATCCACCGGCAGAGCTCTGTGATCAAACACCCAGTGTCAATCCACCCACCGGCAGAGCTCAGTGATCAAACACCCAGCGTCAATCCACCCACCGGCAGAGCTCTGCGATCAAACACCCAGCGTCAATCCACCCACCAGCAGAGCTCTGTGATCAAACACCCAGCGTCAATCCACCCACCGGCATAACTCAGTGATCAAACACCCAGCGTCAATCCACCCACCGGCAGAGCTCAGTGATCAAACACCCAGCGTCAATCCACCCACCGGCAGAGCTCTGCGATCAAACACCCAGCGTCAATCCACCCACCTGCAGAGCTCTGCGATCAAACACCCAGCGTCAATCCACCCACCTGCAGAGCTCTGCGATCAAACACCCAGCGTCAATCCACCCACCTGCAGAGCTCTGCGATCAAACACCCAGCGTCAATCCACCCACCTGCAGAGCTCTGCGATCAAACACCCAGCGTCAATCCACCCACCGGCAGAGCTCTGCGATCAAACACAAAGCGTCAATCCACCCACCGGCAGAGCTCTGTGATCACACACTGCACCCAGCCATTTGCAGAGCTGCACATTCACACACTGATCCCATCCACCCACCTGCAGAGCGATATGGTCACACAGCACCAACTCACCCAGAGCTTTGTGAACATATTCAACTGATTGTAGAACTCTGTGAACACATGGCACCCACCTGAAGAGCTCCATGATCAGTAATTTAGAGGTTTAAAGGAACACTAAGCTCCATTGTAGCATCCCTGTATGCAATACCATCTCCCTCATTCTGGGTTCTCTCATAATTAGCTATGGAGGCCTGCAAAATCACTACTTTTATGAAAAAAAATATAAAATAAACTACAAGGCACTACTTCCACTAAATAGCAGAATATTTTAATAGTTGTAGACACTGGCCCCCAAGCACAGTCAAGCCTAGGATGCTTCAGGAGCCCACTGCTCTGCCGGTCTTCTACGATATCACTAAAGTTCAATTCATTGGCTAAAAGACATTTTGCACATTTAATGAATGAGGTCGAAAGATTTACGATAGTAGAATGGGAACATCTGCTTTGACTATATTTTAGAAGAAGAAAAAAAAAAAGTACAGTTTGCAACCAAGGTTAGTGTCAAACTGTTTAAAAATGTTTTGGCTTCTTACTGTGAGGTGGCACCAGTGGACTCTTTGCACCATAACCACTACAGAAGTGCATTGAGTGCCACGTTAGGTAAAGTTCTTTAACTAGCAAAACTCTGATAGCCATTTCATGGACTAATATATCAACCATAAAACTTGTTCTTAATTAAACAGTTTTGAAAAGTATGCTTTTAGATTGTAACTGGACAATTTGCAAATATCTCTTTAATTTGCACATTGTTCAAAGTAATGATTTCTGTTCAGGAAAGTTTAAAACTCACAGAAACATAGAAAAACATTTTAGCTGCCTCTTTACTAAGAGTGGCTGTGCTTTAATGCGATCTGGGGACCAACACCCATCCTGGGTCCTCTCATATGGACAGAGTTAGAAAATGAACGATCGCCATAACACGTCCACAGTCAATTCTCTTAATGATCATCCACTCAGTCACTTCTTCACCTTCTCCAAGATATTGAGGAACTTCCCACGGGTCATCTCCCGAGCTGGAAGAGATAAGACAGGAGCGGTCGTTATTTCAGGCCAAGTGCACGACTCAGGTAGAAACCGGTTTCCCGTCTCCTATGACACACAATATTATAAAGATTAAAAGGACAGCGCACACATAAAAATACAGTTTGGAATTTTACAAAGCTTCTAAGAATCACCTATTTCCGCAAACAAAAATGGGGGTTCAGGTCTGGCTTCACTCAAGGCTTTATACGGTACAGATAATATATTACAAATGTAAAGAAAAACTAAATAACAAAGCATGCGGACATTGTGACGTTCCAACATTTACTAGAGAGTTTACAATCCAGCCTACTAGGTTTCTCCCAAAGCTTTCTGTGGGTGCCCTGTATATATTGCTTTATTGCAATTTTACTGTCACATTTTTAATGAATGTCCCACTAAGAGTAGCACCACAGTCCCTAAAGCTCATTGTAGTGGATATGGTATTACGTTTCTTCCTGGTTAGTGGCAAGTTGTTTTTGACAAAAAAAATAAATCATACGCTGTCTGCGCCCAAAGCCCAGCCCTTCCACTGCTGCTCAGCTAATGTCAAGGCCACAAGGACACCGAAGGTCCATGATGTTGGTGCTAAGAGAGGCCAAGTTATTGTAAAACTGCTCCAAAGGACATACCATAAACCTACAATAAACACCCACAGCTCCTTTACACCATAACCACTACACCGAGCTGTACTATTTGGGGTACTTCTGATAAAGTCGTGGCTCTCCATAATGTATTCGCAGTGGGATTCCTCCGGGCCCAATAGACCTCAGCGAACACATTCAGCGGTTTAGCTTACACTTAGTATTAAAAGCCCCCATGATGATCTCTATTTCCGGTCTTCTCTGTTCTTCTTCACATTAAGGAGGCTTACAGAACAGAACCCGGGTCCCCCGCCCTGTCCCCTCTCCCTCCCGAACCTGGCGAGATTGTTTAGCAATGCCAGGCGCGCTTTTAATTTGCAAGACGTCAGACACAGAGGTAATTTATACCAACATCTGTTCATTTCAGACTCCTGAAACAAATTCACACATGCTGCTCCCAAATCCCATTAGAGGCCGTGTTGTGTATTCCCGGGGTAGAGCGCACGGCTCTCAGCATGAAATATGACGGGAAGTCCAGTCTGCTCCACACAGGCACCTCCTCCAGCGCTGCCCACTGCCCATTCCAGTGTAAATTACACCATCACTGCTCCTCACCGCCTCCACTGATCAGCCAGCACAACGTCACAGCATCTATTCAATTACCAGGAGTCTAACAGCAGTGTGTGAATATACCCAGCGCTGTGCAACACACACAGGGGGGAAAAACACACAGTGCTGTGCAACACACACAGGGGGGGAAAACACACAGCGCTGTGCAACACACACAGGGGGGAAATACGCAGCGCTGTGCAACACACACAGGGGGGAAATACGCAGCGCTGTGCAACACACACAGGGGGGAAATACGCAGCGCTGTGCAACACACACAGGGGGGGAAATACGCAGCGCTGTGCTATATACACAGGGGAAAAATACACAGCGCTGTGCAACACACACAGGGGGGAAATACGCAGCGCTGTGCAACACACACAGGGGGGAAATACGCAGCGCTGTGCAACACACACAGGGGGGGAAATACACAGCGCTGTGCTATATACACAGGGGGTAATACACAGCGCTGTGCAACACACACAGGGGGGAAAAAAACAGCGCTGTGCAACACACACAGGGGGTAATACACAGCGCTGTGCAACACACACAGGGGGGAAATATGCAGCGCTGTGCAACACCCACAGGGGGGAAATACACAGCGCTGTGCTATATACACAGGGGAAAAATACACAGCGCTGTGCAACACCCACAGGGGGGAAAATACACAGCGCTGTGCAACACCCACAGGGGGAAAGATAGACAGCGCTGTGAAACACACACGGGGGTAATACACAGCGCTGTGCTATATACACAGGAGAAAAATACACAGCGATGTACAACACACACCAGGGTGATATACCCAGTGCTATCTAAAATACACCAGGGGTATACACAGTGCTGTGCAATATAAACCAGGGGGTATACACAGTGACGTTCAATATAAACCAGGGGGTATACACAGTGCCGTTCAATATAAACCAGGGGGTATACACAGTGCCGTGCAATATAATCCAGGGGGTATACACAGTGCTGTGCAGTATACACCCGGGGGATATACACAGTGCCATGCAGTATACCCCAAGGAGATATACACAGTGCTATGCAGTGTACCCCAGAGGGTTATACAAGTGTTGTGAAATATACACCAGAGGGGTATACAAGTGCTGTACAATATACAAAATGGAGATATACTGCTATATGGTGCAATATAGTCAGAACGTATGGATGTCCTGTGTTGTGTAGGGGTGGGGTAAGGATGTTTGGTGTTGTCCCTGTACGGGCTGAGATGGTGCCGGAGATGAATAATTTTCTCCATGGTGGCTATAAAGGGAGCTCTGTGGATTGTAATTTAGGAGGATGTAAGTGGACAGAATACTAATGAATGAAGCACTGATGGTGGCTTCACCTTGAGACGTCCATCACTGGGTTAAACATGATGCTAATTGAATTTAGATTGATTAATTTCACTCAGTCCTGTCTATTCGAATAACGCTTAACAAAATAATCAGAGCTACTGAAACCCAGATTGTATCCAGCAAGGATCTGTATGGAGAAAGCGGTTATAATTACTGCATCAGAATACAGAAAAAGGAGAACAAGAGGCAGAGAGCAATAGGGAACACAGTGGAGAGAGAAAGGGGCAGAGAAAGAATTGGGAACATTGGGAAGAGGAACGAGGGCAGAGATAGGTAGCAGGGACATAGAAAGCAATGTTGGAGCAAGGGGGAGAGAAAGAATTAGGAACATTGGGAAGAGGAACGAGGGCAGAGATAGGTAACAGGGACATAGAAAGCAATGATGGAGCAAGGGGGAGAGAAAGAATTATGAACATTGGGAAGAGGAACAAGGGCAGAGATAGGTAACAGGGACATAGAAAGCAATGTTGGAGCAAGGGGCAGAGAAAGAATTGGGAACATTGGGAAGAGGAACGAGGGCAGAGATAGGTAACAGGGACATAGAAAGCAATGTTGGAGCAAGGGGGAGAGAAAGAATTAGGAACATTGGGAAGAGGAACGAGGGCAGAGATAGGTAGCAGGGACATAGAAAGCAATGTTGGAGCAAGGGGGAGAGAAAGAATTAGGAACATTGGGAAGAGGAACGAGGGCAGAGATAGGTAGCAGGGACATAGAAAGCAATGATGAAGCATGATGGAGATTGTTTTGTCTAGTAGAAGATCAGCCCTGGGTCCAACTAGAGACCAGAAATATTCTTTAAATAAATGAGGTGAGAATAATATTATTGCCATCGACCCAAGCTACAGGACATGAATCTGTAACTACCAGATGACAACATCTGACAATTACACAGTGTAGCTGGTTATCCTGAAATTACATATTTTAAACTCTCAATGGTAATTACTGATAATAAAAAGGTGCAAAGATCATGTGGTGCAAGCAGCCAATCAGGAACAGTTATTTGTGCAGTTCTGCCAATTATATCCCAGCATTCCACAGTACATGGATGTTTTAAATGCCTGATGAGACCCAATGCGCTCACTGGAAATCCTTGTAAATTGGAAAAATGTATATATATTTTTCAAGATTCACAAACTGCATTAGAAATACAATACTGCAAAGTATACAGTATTATTTAACAGAAACAAACAAAAAAATAATAAAATGACAGAACCACAATACAGTAAGCCCTAAAACATACATTGTAACTGTGCAGAGAACACGGAATTGTAAGCAAGTTAAGCATTCTTTACAGATATACTTACACGCTATGGTTTTTCAAGATTATATTTACGTATCACTTCTGTATTCAAGTATGTAAGTCTAAAAAAGGAAAGTTAACTGGAAAAATCCACCATACTACATTGTTACAAGCTCCACCCTTTGCACCTGTCAATCAGCACTGAGACAGGAGGAGGAAGCAAAACCATGCTTGTTATTCCTCTACCAATGCAACGTGTGCCCTGGCGGTGCCAGGACTGAGCCAGATTGCTAATTCTTTAATTCACATTTAAAGAAAATGAAGCATCACATGGAAATGGACAAAAGTTCTTATTAATGGCTCCAGAGAGTAAACGTTTATCCTTTACATTTAGTTAGTGGCCAGACAAATGGCAGCTCAGTGTTAATAAATAGGGATCTCTTAATGTCTGCATTGTGCCTGTGCAAGACTGGAACAAGTTTGGAAATTTGTGGGCTGCAGGGTCCAGGGATATTATGTGACTAATGTTTAAATATTTGTAACTGTTCCCCTCCATCTAGGTAAGGCTTTTCAATATCAAATTAAGTTTAATGACTGTCTACCTATTTTATAAATTTGTCCTACAAACTATATGAAACCCTCCCCTCTCTCTCTTTTTTTTTTTTTTAAATTCTTTATTTTGTTCGTGCATGGGTTGACAGTCAGGTCTGTGACGCCACGACAGCGGTACGAGACCGGTTAACAACAGCTGATATCATGGCATAGGAAATACTGTGCACAATGTTTTGTTTGTTAGTTAAAGTACACGCTGGAACAAAATGCAGTTATGTTTAAGATTACAAAGAGGTTAACAAGGCTATATTTTGTAGACTAACATTGAACATCAGAGATTAATAATGTAACATTGCTAAGGTTAATGCTTATTTGTTAGTATACATAACACATCTGAAGTGGTGGCAGTTGTATGCACTGTACAATTATGGTGGGTTGTTGGAGGCCAGGTTACTTTTGTGCAGGTGGAGCAGAGTTCTCTTCTGAGCAGGTGTGTTGTGGGTTGTGTCTATGTGGTTTGCTGTGTCTGCAGTGTGACTACATTGCTTGGGGGGGGTGTGTGTGGTACCCGCTTGTCGTCAGGTTGAGAGGTCCTCGGAGGGCCCTTCATGGTCGTGTGCATGGAGGTCAGCGCTCTCATGAGGGAGGTTAGGTGAAGGCTAAATGTCAGCTCCTGGTTACTGGGCAGGTAGGCTAGTTCGGAGTGCCTATGTAGTGTCAGGAATGCAAGGGGTTAACTCTGTACCTACCCTATGGGACTCCCTATAGTGGGTCCTTTCGCTAACGTGTGATATGTGTTTGTCAGCAGGGTAAAGGAGTGCGGTCATCTGCCAAGCAGGGTGTTAGCTCGCCAGAGAGCAGCTGTCTTAAGTGGATTCAGCATCTTAGGGTAATGTCCCGGCAAGTTCAGTTATAATCCCGATATTTTCAGGTGGTTGCTGCAGCTTTAGGTGCACCGGTGTATCTTCTGGGGATGAATTCTGCAGCGCTGGCCATGCTCCAATTCGGTGGGTTCGCTTGCTTGTCAGTTGGTGTCGGTAGGGCCAGTGAGTGCGATGGGAGGTTCAACTGTCCCAGTGTCGCCGGTGCCCCCTACATGCTACGCAGCGTGAGTGTGTTGTCGCCCTTGGTGACCAGTAGGGTATGAGCTGGGCCCCAGGGGTACCTGATGCGTTGTGCTCGCAGGAGGGTTGTCAGTTGTTGCAGAGACTTCCTCCAGGGCAATGTTGCTCCCGAGAGATCAGGGTAGAACGTGAGAGACATGTCCTCGAAAAGGTAAAATGGTTGATCTCTGGGAGCTGTCAGGACTGCGGTTCTATCTTGGTAGGTCTGGAACTGCAGGACAACATCTCTTGTAGCTGTGGCTGGGGCCCTGGCAGGCTTTGGAACTCAAAATATTCCATCTATTGTCACCGCTTTGGCTACCCTCGGGGTCAGTAGAGCCGTAAGGAGCCGCCTAGTAAAATGGGGTAGTTCAGCGTCCGGAACGTCGTCGCTAATGCCCCTGATCTTAAGGTGCTTTAGGTGGCGTTTGTCTTCAAGCGCGGCAAATCGTAGAACATTCTGCCCAGCTAGCTGTTTCAGCTCCTGAACCTCCTGTTGTAGCGTATGTATTTGGCTGCTTTGGGTGTTCATGGTATTTCTCACGGTCCCGATTCGACCAGTTAGGCCCTGCAGTGTATCCCTGATGGAGGTGACATCCGCCGATATCTTTTTATGATGTTCCGCCATAAGCTCTCTGATGGCTTCCATGCTCACAGGCGTGGGGGCCATGGCAGGTGGCTGGGGTTGCGTTCGAGCTGGTGATGACTGAGGCCGGCCCGGGGTAAATCCCCCCTCGCCTTCATCCGACGACTCCTCATAGAAGTCGGAGCACCCGCCATGCATAGACGCCATATTGGGGCCTGGGGCGCCGCGGGTCTGCCGCCACAGCTCGTCGATATCCATGCCCTTCGTGGGCTTTTCAGGTTTGAGTTTTTTGTTTTTTCGCCCCATTAGCCTTGCTTGTGCGCTGGGGTCACCCTGGGGTGGGTTTGGCCCATTTAAGGGGGTTAAAAGTGGTGTTTTCCCCGTGAATTGGCCTGGAGCTCAGCAAGCATGCGACCTTTCTCTTCAATCGTTCCCCCTCTCTTTTTTAAGGTTGGTTTTCATTAGGAATTTGTAACTAGCTTCTAAGCAGTAACCGCTACTTAGAACTACAAGAATTTATCAGATTATCTACGGTTCCATTTTGGATCCCCTTTATATCCTTCATTTATAGTTAGTTTACCTTTTTATACTGGTTGCTTATTAAAAGTTATGTTTTTAATATCAATCACACATTTCCCTCTTCACGTATGAAAACTTGAGTCATTGGCGTTTTTAATAGAGTGCACTGTTTTTTATAAAAGCTCAAGAGATATGTAAAGGCTAATCCCCAGAGGAATTTCTAAGACATGTGAATACTAACAAAGTATTGCGTCATTTTTGATGCTATATTATCAACATATTATTGTAAAGCGCTACAGAATCTGTTGGCGCTATATAAATGGCGATAATAATAATAATAATTTAATTTGGGTGCAGAAAAAAAAGCTAATACTTGACACAAAAACAAAACAAAAAAAGAGAAAAAGGATTGAACTATTTATTGCACATTATTCTGTATTCTTACAAGCTGGCAAAGACGGAGTTTACAGGAATTGTGCACTTTGTACTATAAGGACACAGATCAGCTTATCGTTTATAGTGAGGAGATCTTTATAATCCCATATATTAATATAAAGGAGGCCTGCCAGGAAAAACCTCCAGCGCAAACAGCAAACTAGTGAAACCGTCTCACCCTAACCCTGACAGTCAGGAATGATGAGTTTACCTCTACTAATAATGTTCTCTCAGTCGCCCATTCAGACAAGCTCCCATTATGCTAGCGATAACATCGCTAACACTGCGGATACAAGCTGATACCCAATGGTACATTATCCTTCGCTGATAACAAATTAAATTGTCCATTTTCCTCAAGTCCACTGGGAGGGTGGGAAGGAGGAGCCCTGGAGAGGCATATCCCCCCTCCCCTCGATCCATGCATCTTTACAGCTTACAGTCAAACCTTTCAGGAATAGATTTAGCATCTATCTTCTGTAGAGATTCAGGAGAAGGGTGTTCAGGGCATTGAAAGAAAACACCCCACCCCCACTTCTCTGTCATCAACAGGGCATCATGTTTGTGCTCAAAATTCAATTACCTCCTTATTGATACTTGAGCGAGATATTTAAGCTGCAGACATGAAGCCCTGATTTCCCAGGGGGACGAGACCCTCTCTATTTCACTGCTCTGCTTCACCGTGGGTGAATTCCTCAGGCGTCCATATTAATAGGTAATCAGTCACAATTCATTTATTAAACAGCCAGAATGCTTTATCAGATGCCTTTGATTAGCCAGAAAAAGCCAATGAATACTTAATTTACTTATGGAAATGTTTGTGGCTGTGAATCCTCCTGAAGACCACAATTTATCAAGTGACCCTATTAACCCATGAAAATATTAACACCCCCAATAAGTTGGATGAAAGAACTTGGACCCTCTATCTACAAATAGTGGAACACACCACTATGGCTGATGGGGGACATAACATCAAATAGAATATTGGAATGGAATCATTGGCAACCCAGCAATGTATAGGGCAAAAAAGGACCACTGCGTCACCCAGCAATGTATAGGGCAAAAAAGGACCACTGCGTCACCCAGCAATGTATAGGGCAAAAAGAACAACTGTGTCACCAGCAATGTATAGGGCAAAAAGGACAACTGTCACCCAGCAATGTATAGGGCAAAAAAGGACCACTGCGTCACCCAGCAATGTATAGGGCAAAAAGAACAACTGTGTCACCCAGCAATGTATAGGGCAAAAAGAACAACCGTCACCCAGAAATGTATAGAGCAAAAAGGACCACTGCGTCACCCAGCAATGTATAGGGCAAAAAGAACAACTGTGTCACCCAGCAATGTATAGGGCAAAAAGAACAACCGTCACCCAGCAATGTATAGAGCAAAAAGGACCACTGCGTCACCCAGCAATGTATAGAGCAAAAAGGACAACTGTCACATAGCAATGTATAGGACAAAAAGGACAACTGTGTCACCCAGCAATGTATAGGACAAAAAGGACAACTGCGTCACCCAGCAATGTATAGGACAAAAAGGACAATTGTGTCAACCAGCAATGTATAGGGCAAAAAGGACAACTGTCACCCAGCAATGTATAGGGCAAAAATAACAACTGTGTCACCCAGCAATGTATAGGGCAAAAAGAACAACCGTCACCCAGCAATGTATAGGGCAAAAAGAACAACTGTGTCACCAGCAATGTATAGGGCAAAAAGAACAACCGTCACACAGCAATGTATAGGACAAAAAGAACAACTGTGTCACCCAACAATGTATAGGGCAAAAAGAACAACTGTGTCACCAGCAATGTATAGGGCAAAAAGAACAACCGTCACACAGCAATGTATAGGGCAAAAAGAACAACTGTGTCACCCAGCAATGTATAGGGCAAAAAGAACAACCGTCACCCAGCAATGTATAGGGCAAAAACAACAACTGTGTCACCCAGCAATGTATAGGGCAAAAAGGACAACTGTGTCACACAGCAATGTATAGGACAAAAAGAACAACTGTGTCACCCAGCAATGTATAGGGCAAAAAGGACAACTGTGTCACCCAGCAATGTATAGGGCACAAAGAACAACTGCGTCACCCAGCAATGTATAGGGCAAAAAGAACAACCGTCACACAGCAATGTATAGGGCAAAAAGAACAACCGTCACCCAGCAATGTATAGGGCAAAAAGAACAACCGTCACCCAGCAATGTATAGGGCAAAAAGAACAACCGTCACACAGCAATGTATAGGACAAAAAGAACAACTGTGTCACCCAGCAATGTATAGGGCAAAAAGAACAACTGTCACCCAGCAATGTATAGGGCAAAAAGAACAACCGTCACACAGCAATGTATAGGACAAAAAGAACAACTGCGTCACCCAGCAATGTATAGGGCAAAAAGAACAACTGTCACCCAGCAATGTATAGGGCAAAAAGAACAACCGTCACCCAGCAATGTATAGGACAAAAAGAACAACTGTGTCACCCAGCAATGTATAGGGCAAAAAGAACAACCATCACCCAGCAATGTATAGGGCAAAAAGAACAACTGTGTCACCCAGCAATGTATAGGACAAAAAGGACAACTGTGCCACCCAGCAATGTATAGGGCAAAAAGGACAACTGTGTCACCCAGCAATGTATAGGGCACAAAGAACAACTGCGTCACCCAGCAATGTATAGGGCAAAAAGGACAACTGTGTCACCCAGCAATGTATAGGACAAAAAGGACAACTGTCACATAGCAATGTATAGGACAAAAAGAACAACCGTCACACAGCAATGTATAGGGCAAAAAGAACAACTGTGTCACACAGCAATGTATAGGGCAAAAAGAACAACTGTGTCACACAGCAATGTATAGGACAAAAAGAACAACCGTCACCCAGCAATGTATAGGGCAAAAAGGACAACTGTGTCACCCAGCAATGTATAGGGCAAAAAGGACAACTGTGTCACCCAGCAATGTATAGGACAAAAAGGACAACTGTCACATAGCAATGTATAGGACAAAAAGAACAACCGTCATACAGCAATGTATAGGGCAAAAAGAACAACTGTGTCACCAGCAATGTATAGGGCAAAAAGGACAACTGTCACCCAGCAATGTACAGGGCAAAAAGAACAACTGTGTCACCAGCAATGTATAGGGCAAAAAGAACAACCGTCACCCAGCAATGTATAGGGCAAAAAGAACAACCGTCACCCAGCAATGTATAGGGCAAAAACAACAACTGTGTCACCCAGCAATGTATAGGGCAAAAAGGACAACTGTGTCACCCAGCAATGTATAGGGCAAAAAGGACAACTGTCACATAGCAATGTATAGGACAAAAAGAACAACTGTGTCACCCAGCAATGTATAGGGCAAAAAGAACAACCATCACCCAGCAATGTATAGGGCAAAAAGAACAACTGTGTCACCCAGCAATGTATAGGACAAAAAGGACAACTGTGCCACCCAGCAATGTATAGGGCAAAAAGGACAACTGTGTCACCCAGCAATGTATAGGGCACAAAGAACAACTGTGTCACCAGCAATGTATAGGGCAAAAAGGACAACTGTCACCCAGCAATGTATAGGGCAAAAAGAACAACTGTGTCACCAGCAATGTATAGGGCAAAAAGAACAACCGTCACACAGCAATGTATAGGACAAAAAGAACAACTGTGTCACCCAACAATGTATAGGGCAAAAAGAACAACTGTGTCACCAGCAATGTATAGGGCAAAAAGGACAACTGTCACCCAGCAATGTATAGGGCAAAAAGAACAACTGTGTCACCAGCAATGTATAGGGCTGTAACGGACCGTTTCACTTACAAGAGGATAAAACCCAGTTTAGGCGATAATCCCCTTTCTAGATGCACAGGCAGCTACGGCAAACACCATTCTCCCGACTGGAACCACACGAACACTGGGACAGCTGAACAAGAAAAGCATACAATCGGCTTACACTCTTGGCAGTCAGCTTACAATCCAATCCCCCCCAAGAACGAGACGACACTTCATTTTGAGGGTTAAGCAGGAACTCAAGACTGGGACACCCAGTCTGGCTTTTATTACCAACAAGTACATACAGGACACTCCCAGGGGGAGGATGAAATTAACCAATCACATGGATGTACCTCCCACACATTTCCTCCCCTTAGATTAACACTTAACACAATTATACTGTACACCTTTTTCCCCAATTCCTGGATGTACCCCAAATACATATGCTACACCTCCAAAACAGGTATCCCCTGATAGCCCTTATTCAGGGGGACAACATATGCAAGAATCAGCCCATTCGGATAAATGGTTCAGGAGTTATGGAACTTTAAAGTATTGACCGACCGCATGGGTAAAGTATCCGAAATCAGTTCCATGCATTTTGGCCCTGCGGTCGGTCACAAACAAGGGAATGAAAACAGGCGAATTGCCTGTGTTATAGAGCCTGGAGAGGGTTAGAATGAATTCCCTTGTTTGTGGGGTTCTTTCTACCGAACGGCTGGTCATTCGGTAGTTTCCATACGAATTTCTGGAAGTATGGAGGTCTCAGCGGTGTTTGCCTAGTCAAGTGTCCGATTTTAGTTCCAGACACTCGACGGCAAAACACCGCTGTTCGGTAGTTTAAGATGGCCGCCGCCACGTGTTTGTTTCCCGAATGGCGGCCACCCAGAGGACAAAGGATACATTACACTGATTGCCAATTACCCGTTTGCAACATTGTTGCAAACTGTAATTGGAGGCACACTTATTCCTGGGTGGTCTGGTTGTTCGGTAGTTTCACTCAATACAATGAATGGAGTGATTCTACCGAACAATCAGGGGAATGCTGCATACATATCCCAGGTTAAACTTAATACACATATAATATTACAGGCAGTACACTAGAATATGTATCACAGTCTTAAAGGGACAGTAGTCCCAAAAGTCCCAATATGTCCATAGATGCTTTTAAAGGGCCAGCAGCAGCAATACAAATTATTACCTGCCCAAATATAGTTTCTAAAGTGCAACACGTCCAGGGGCCATAGTCAGCGGGCAGGAGGCCAGCAGCCAGGCCTCTCCAGTTCACAGTGGCGAAGCTGGTTTCGCCACAAGGGCAAAAAGAACAACCGTCACACAGCAATGTATAGGGCAAAAAGAACAACCGTCACCCAGCAATGTATAGGGCAAAAAGAACAACCGTCACCCAGCAATGTATAGGGCAAAAAGAACAACCGTCACACAGCAATGTATAGGACAAAAAGAACAACTGTGTCACCAAGCAATGTATAGGGCAAAAAGAACAACTGTCACCCAGCAATGTATAGGGCAAAAAGAACAACCGTCACACAGCAATGTATAGGACAAAAAGAACAACTGCGTCACCCAGCAATGTATAGGGCAAAAAGAACAACTGTCACCCAGCAATGTATAGGGCAAAAAGAACAACCGTCACCCAGCAATGTATAGGACAAAAAGAACAACTGTGTCACCCAGCAATGTATAGGGCAAAAAGAACAACCATCACCCAGCAATGTATAGGGCAAAAAGAACAACTGTGTCACCCAGCAATGTATAGGACAAAAAGGACAACTGTGCCACCCAGCAATGTATAGGGCAAAAAGGACAACTGTGTCACCCAGCAATGTATAGGGCACAAAGAACAACTGCGTCACCCAGCAATGTATAGGGCAAAAAGGACAACTGTGTCACCCAGCAATGTATAGGACAAAAAGGACAACTGTCACATAGCAATGTATAGGACAAAAAGAACAACCGTCACACAGCAATGTATAGGGCAAAAAGAACAACTGTGTCACACAGCAATGTATAGGGCAAAAAGAACAACTGTGTCACACAGCAATGTATAGGACAAAAAGAACAACCGTCACCCAGCAATGTATAGGGCAAAAAGGACAACTGTGTCACCCAGCAATGTATAGGGCAAAAAGGACAACTGTCACATAGCAATGTATAGGGCAAAAAGAACAACTGTGTCACCAGCAATGTATAGGGCAAAAAGGACAACTGTGTCACACAGCAATGTATAGGGCAAAAAGAACAACCGTCACCCAGCAATGTATAGGGCAAAAACAACAACTGTGTCACCCAGCAATGTATAGGGCAAAAAGGACAACTGTGTCACCCAGCAATGTATAGGGCAAAAAGGACAACTGTCACATAGCAATGTATAGGGCAAAAAGAACAACTGTGTCACCAGCAATGTATAGGGCAAAAAGGACAACTGTCACCCAGCAATGTATAGGAGAAAAAGGACAACTGTGTCACCCAGCAATGTATAGGGCAAAAAGAACAACTGTGTCACCAGCAATGTATAGGGCAAAAAGGACAACTGTCACCCAGCAATGTATAGGGCAAAAAGAACAACTGTGTCACCAGCAATGTATAGGGCAAAAAGAACAACCGTCACACAGCAATGTATAGGACAAAAAGAACAACTGTGTCACCCAACAATGTATAGGGCAACAAGAACAACTGTGTCACCAGCAATGTATAGGGCAAAAAGGACAACTGTCACCCAGCAATGTATAGGGCAAAAAGAACAACTGTGTCACCAGCAATGTATAGGGCAAAAAGAACAACCGTCACACAGCAATGTATAGGGCAAAAAGAACAACCGTCACCCAGCAATGTATAGGGCAAAAAGAACAACCGTCACCCAGCAATGTATAGGGCAAAAAGAACAACCGTCACACAGCAATGTATAGGACAAAAAGAACAACTGTGTCACCCAGCAATGTATAGGGCAAAAAGAACAACTGTCACCCAGCAATGTATAGGGCAAAAAGAACAACCGTCACACAGCAATGTATAGGACAAAAAGAACAACTGCGTCACCCAGCAATGTATAGGGCAAAAAGAACAACTGTCACCCAGCAATGTATAGGACAAAAAGGACAACTGTCACATAGCAATGTATAGGACAAAAAGAACAACCGTCACACAGCAATGTATAGGGCAAAAAGAACAACTGTGTCACACAGCAATGTATAGGGCAAAAAGAACAACTGTGTCACACAGCAATGTATAGGACAAAAAGAACAACCGTCACCCAGCAATGTATAGGGCAAAAAGGACAACTGTGTCACCCAGCAATGTATAGGGCAAAAAGGACAACTGTCACATAGCAATGTATAGGGCAAAAAGAACAACTGTGTCACCAGCAATGTATAGGGCAAAAAGGACAACTGTGTCACACAGCAATGTATAGGGCAAAAAGAACAACCGTCACCCAGCAATGTATAGGGCAAAAACAACAACTGTGTCACCCAGCAATGTATAGGGCAAAAAGGACAACTGTGTCACCCAGCAATGTATAGGGCAAAAAGGACAACTGTCACATAGCAATGTATAGGGCAAAAAGAACAACTGTGTCACCAGCAATGTATAGGGCAAAAAGAACAACTGTGTCACCAGCAATGTATAGGGCAAAAAGGACAACTGTCACCCAGCAATGTATAGGGCAAAAAGAACAACTGTGTCACCAGCAATGTATAGGGCAAAAAGAACAACCGTCACACAGCAATGTATAGGACAAAAAGAACAACTGTGTCACCCAACAATGTATAGGGCAACAAGAACAACTGTGTCACCAGCAATGTATAGGGCAAAAAGGACAACTGTCACCCAGCAATGTATAGGGCAAAAAGAACAACTGTGTCACCAGCAATGTATAGGGCAAAAAGAACAACCGTCACACAGCAATGTATAGGGCAAAAAGAACAACCGTCACCCAGCAATGTATAGGGCAAAAAGAACAACCGTCACCCAGCAATGTATAGGGCAAAAAGAACAACCGTCACACAGCAATGTATAGGACAAAAAGAACAACTGTGTCACCCAGCAATGTATAGGGCAAAAAGAACAACTGTCACCCAGCAATGTATAGGGCAAAAAGAACAACCGTCACACAGCAATGTATAGGACAAAAAGAACAACTGCGTCACCCAGCAATGTATAGGGCAAAAAGAACAACTGTCACCCAGCAATGTATAGGGCAAAAAGAACAACCGTCACCCAGCAATGTATAGGACAAAAAGAACAACTGTGTCACCCAGCAATGTATAGGGCAAAAAGAACAACCATCACCCAGCAATGTATAGGGCAAAAAGAACAACTGTGTCACCCAGCAATGTATAGGACAAAAAGGACAACTGTGCCACCCAGCAATGTATAGGGCAAAAAGGACAACTGTGTCACCCAGCAATGTATAGGGCACAAAGAACAACTGCGTCACCCAGCAATGTATAGGGCAAAAAGGACAACTGTGTCACCCAGCAATGTATAGGACAAAAAGGACAACTGTCACATAGCAATGTATAGGACAAAAAGAACAACCGTCACACAGCAATGTATAGGGCAAAAAGAACAACTGTGTCACACAGCAATGTATAGGGCAAAAAGAACAACTGTGTCACACAGCAATGTATAGGACAAAAAGAACAACCATCACCCAGCAATGTATAGGGCAAAAAGGACAACTGTGTCACCCAGCAATGTATAGGGCACAAAGAACAACTGCGTCACCCAGCAATGTATAGGGCAAAAAGGACAACTGTGTCACCCAGCAATGTATAGGACAAAAAGGACAACTGTCACATAGCAATGTATAGGACAAAAAGAACAACCGTCATACAGCAATGTATAGGGCAAAAAGAACAACTGTGTCACCAGCAATGTATAGGGCAAAAAGGACAACTGTCACCCAGCAATGTATAGGGCAAAAAGAACAACTGTGTCACCAGCAATGTATAGGGCAAAAAGAACAACCGTCACTCAGCAATGTATAGGGCAAAAAGAACAACCGTCACCCAGCAATGTATAGGGCAAAAACAACAACTGTGTCACCCAGCAATGTATAGGGCAAAAAGGACAACTGTGTCACCCAGCAATGTATAGGGCAAAAAGGACAACTGTCACATAGCAATGTATAGGGCAAAAAGAACAACTGTGTCACCCAGCAATGTATAGGGCACAAAGAACAACTGCGTCACCCAGCAATGTATAGGGCAAAAAGGACAACTGTGTCACCCAGCAATGTATAGGACAAAAAGGACAACTGTCACATAGCAATGTATAGGACAAAAAGAACAACCGTCACACAGCAATGTATAGGGCAAAAAGAACAACTGTGTCACACAGCAATGTATAGGGCAAAAAGAACAACCGTCACCCAGCAATGTATAGGGCAAAAACAACAACTGTGTCACCCAGCAATGTATAGGGCAAAAAGGACAACTGTGTCACCCAGCAATGTATAGGGCAAAAAGGACAACTGTCACATAGCAATGTATAGGGCAAAAAGAACAACTGTGTCACCCAGCAATGTATAGGGCAAAAAGAACAACCGTCACCCAGCAATGTATAGGGCAAAAAGGACAACTGTCACCCAGCAATGTATAGGAGAAAAAGGACAACTGTGTCACCCAGCAATGTATAGGGCAAAAAGAACAACTGTGTCACCAGCAATGTATAGGGCAAAAAGGACAACTGTCACCCAGCAATGTATAGGGCAAAAAGAACAACTGTGTCACCAGCAATGTATAGGGCAAAAAGAACAACCGTCACACAGCAATGTATAGGACAAAAAGAACAACTGTGTCACCCAACAATGTATAGGGCAAAAAGAACAACTGTGTCACCAGCAATGTATAGGGCAAAAAGGACAACTGTCACCCAGCAATGTATAGGGCAAAAAGAACAACTGTGTCACCAGCAATGTATAGGGCAAAAAGAACAACCGTCACACAGCAATGTATAGGGCAAAAAGAACAACCGTCACCCAGCAATGTATAGGGCAAAAAGAACAACCGTCACCCAGCAATGTATAGGGCAAAAAGAACAACCGTCACACAGCAATGTATAGGACAAAAAGAACAACTGTGTCACCCAGCAATGTATAGGGCAAAAAGAACAACTGTCACCCAGCAATGTATAGGGCAAAAAGAACAACCGTCACACAGCAATGTATAGGACAAAAAGAACAACTGCGTCACCCAGCAATGTATAGGGCAAAAAGAACAACTGTCACCCAGCAATGTATAGGGCAAAAAGAACAACCGTCACCCAGCAATGTATAGGGCAAAAAGAACAACCGTCACCCAGCAATGTATAGGGCAAAAAGGACAACTGTCACCCAGCAATGTATAGGAGAAAAAGGACAACTGTGTCACCCAGCAATGTATAGGGCAAAAAGAACAACTGTGTCACCAGCAATGTATAGGGCAAAAAGGACAACTGTCACCCAGCAATGTATAGGGCAAAAAGAACAACTGTGTCACCAGCAATGTATAGGGCAAAAAGAACAACCGTCACACAGCAATGTATAGGACAAAAAGAACAACTGTGTCACCCAACAATGTATAGGGCAAAAAGAACAACTGTGTCACCAGCAATGTATAGGGCAAAAAGGACAACTGTCACCCAGCAATGTATAGGGCAAAAAGAACAACTGTGTCACCAGCAATGTATAGGGCAAAAAGAACAACCGTCACACAGCAATGTATAGGGCAAAAAGAACAACCGTCACCCAGCAATGTATAGGGCAAAAAGAACAACCGTCACCCAGCAATGTATAGGGCAAAAAGAACAACCGTCACACAGCAATGTATAGGACAAAAAGAACAACTGTGTCACCCAGCAATGTATAGGGCAAAAAGAACAACTGTCACCCAGCAATGTATAGGGCAAAAAGAACAACCGTCACACAGCAATGTATAGGACAAAAAGAACAACTGCGTCACCCAGCAATGTATAGGGCAAAAAGAACAACTGTCACCCAGCAATGTATAGGGCAAAAAGAACAACCGTCACCCAGCAATGTATAGGACAAAAAGAACAACTGTGTCACCCAGCAATGTATAGGGCAAAAAGAACAACCATCACCCAGCAATGTATAGGGCAAAAAGAACAACTGTGTCACCCAGCAATGTATAGGACAAAAAGGACAACTGTGCCACCCAGCAATGTATAGGGCAAAAAGGACAACTGTGTCACCCAGCAATGTATAGGGCACAAAGAACAACTGCGTCACCCAGCAATGTATAGGGCAAAAAGGACAACTGTGTCACCCAGCAATGTATAGGACAAAAAGGACAACTGTCACATAGCAATGTATAGGACAAAAAGAACAACCGTCACACAGCAATGTATAGGGCAAAAAGAACAACTGTGTCACACAGCAATGTATAGGGCAAAAAGAACAACTGTGTCACACAGCAATGTATAGGACAAAAAGAACAACCGTCACCCAGCAATGTATAGGGCAAAAAGGACAACTGTGTCACCCAGCAATGTATAGGGCAAAAAGGACAACTGTGTCACCCAGCAATGTATAGGACAAAAAGGACAACTGTCACATAGCAATGTATAGGACAAAAAGAACAACCGTCATACAGCAATGTATAGGGCAAAAAGAACAACTGTGTCACCAGCAATGTATAGGGCAAAAAGGACAACTGTCACCCAGCAATGTATAGGGCAAAAAGAACAACTGTGTCACCAGCAATGTATAGGGCAAAAAGAACAACCGTCACCCAGCAATGTATAGGGCAAAAACAACAACCGTCACCCAGCAATGTATAGGGCAAAAACAACAACTGTGTCACCCAGCAATGTATAGGGCAAAAAGGACAACTGTGTCACCCAGCAATGTATAGGACAAAAAGGACAACTGTCACATAGCAATGTATAGGGCAAAAAGAACAACTGTGTCACCCAGCAATGTATAGGGCAAAAAGAACAACCGTCACCCAGCAATGTATAGGGCAAAAAGAACAACCGTCACCCAGCAATGTATAGGGCAAAAAGGACAACTGTGTCACCCAGCAATGTATAGGGCATAAAGAACAACTGTCACATAGCAATGTATAGGACAAAAAGAACAACCGTCAGACAGCAATGTATAGGGCAAAAAGGACAACTGTGTCACCCAGCAATGTATAGGACAAAAAGGACAACTGTCACATAGCAATGTATAGGACAAAAAGAACAACCGTCATACAGCAATGTATAGGGCAAAAAGAACAACTGTGTCACCAGCAATGTATAGGGCAAAAAGGACAACTGTCACCCAGCAATGTATAGGGCAAAAAGAACAACTGTGTCACCAGCAATGTATAGGGCAAAAAGAACAACCGTCACCCAGCAATGTATAGGGCAAAAAGAACAACCGTCACCCAGCAATGTATAGGGCAAAAACAACAACTGTGTCACCCAGCAATGTATAGGGCAAAAAGGACAACTGTGTCACCCAGCAATGTATAGGGCAAAAAGGACAACTGTCACATAGCAATGTATAGGGCAAAAAGAACAACTGTGTCACCCAGCAATGTATAGGGCAAAAAGAACAACCGTCACCCAGCAATGTATAGGGCAAAAAGGACAACTGTCACCCAGCAATGTATAGGAGAAAAAGGACAACTGTGTCACCCAGCAATGTATAGGGCAAAAAGAACAACCGTCACCCAGCAATGTATAGGACAAAAAGAACAACTGTGTCACCCAGCAATGTATAGGGCAAAAAGGACAACTGTGTCACCCAGCAATGTATAGGGCATAAAGAACAACTGTCACATAGCAATGTATAGGACAAAAAGAACAACCGTCAGACAGCAATGTATAGGACAAAAAGGACAACTGTGTCACCCAGCAATGTATAGGACAAAAAGAACAACTGTGTCACCCAGCAATGTATAGGACAAAAAGGACAACTGTGTCACCCAGCAATGTATAGGGCAAAAAGAACAACTGTCACATAGCAATGTATAGGGCAAAAAGAACAACTGCACATAGCAATGTATAGGGCTGTAATGTAATTGGGGGGGCTGTGGTAGGTGTGATGGTGGGGGGACAGTGGTAAGGTGTAATGAGGTGGGGACTGTGGTATGTGTAATGGTGGGGGGGGGACTGTGGTAGGTGTAATGGTGGGGGGGACTGTGGTATGTGTAATAGGCGAGGACTGCGGTAGGTGTAATGGGGGGGACTGCGGTAGGTGTAATGGGGGGGACTGAATGGGGGGGACTGCAGTAGGTGTAATGGGAGGGACGGCAGTAGGTGTAATGGGAGGGACTGCAGTAGGTGTAATGGGGGGGGACTGCAGTAGGTGTAAAGGGGGGGGGACTGCAGTAGGCGTAATGGGGGGGGACTGCAGTAGGTGTAAATGGGGGGGACTGCAGTAGACGTAATGGGGAAGACTGCGGTAGGTGTAAATGGGGGGGGACTGCAGTAAGTGTAAATGGGGGGGGGGAGTGCAGTAGGTGTAAATGGGGGGGACACTGCGGTAGGTGTAATGAGGGGGGGACTGTGGTAGGTGTAATGAGGGGGGACTGTGGTAGGAATTGCCAGTAGGATAGCAAAGAAGATTTTCAGCCAAAAGAAATCAGAGTAAATCAACTACTCTCTGCCTCACATAATCTTTTTTTATCAACAAAACTAATTAAACCTCATGTTAAACTAATTTCCTATATTAAACGTGAAGGGGAGTGTGGCGCGTGCTGCTGTCATTAGAGGTGGGGGTGGGTGTGTGGCCCCCAGGAGATCACTCAGCATTAGTGACACAAGAAGTCCCCCAGGACAATAAGTGGGCGGCACTGGTACAATTCATTAAGCAGTAGGTCCAGCTGAGGCAGCACGTGCACTAGGCCCACTCCCTCACCCCAGTAGGACCTCTAGCCCTCGTTTCCCATTCAGTGGAGAGATGCCACCCCGCACATGACAGCTGGACGGCCCCCAGGAGAGCAGGCTCTAATCACCCCCCCCCCCCTGTGATTGCCAACAAATGATGCAGCAGGTGAGCGTCTGACAAGACCCCAAGCATTCACTTGATGCTTTGGACCTGAAGAGCAATCTAATCAGCATATAAATGGCCTTCTCCGTGTCAGACATTCAATGAGCCTGGACTGTGCTTCCATGAGAGGTACAGGCAATAAATCCCACGTCACGGGTTCAGCACGCTCCCAGCTTTAAACAAACTTGTTTATATAGCAGCCAGTATTGCAGAAGTGTAGGTAGGAACCGCACTCAATCCCTAAGCAGCCACCTGGTGCTCCGGAGCAGGACCAGCAATCCCACAACAGCAAAGCAAATAGAAGAAATATCTCCAGGCACTCAGGATGTTAAAACCGCAGGCAGGTTTATAGAAACAGTAAGGACAGCAACGTTTCGACCTATCAGGAGGTCTTTGTCCTTTCTGTTTCAATGAACCTGCCTGCGGCTTTAACATCCTGAGTTGCCTGGATATATTTCTTCTATTTGTTTATATAGCAGCCAGTGACCAAGGGCCTCAATCCAAACCTTAATTGAATCTTAATTGGGGATTACCAATGAATTTAACACAATTGTATTCATCTAAATATTTATGATTTTATAACGGCCTAATTCCCCTCATTTAAAAACAATCCCACTGCAGCCCACTGCAGACTTTAACAAATTAAAATACCCCAGAACTCCCGTCTCCATACAATATTCTGCAGCTCAGTGACTTTCCAGTACATGCTCAGCCCACCACATGTGAAGTTCTGGTTCTACCCTAGATGGTGAGCTACTGGAGGTTACTCAAGATCGAAAGCTATTTAATTGTTGAACAGATTTGGTGATTAGAAGATAAACAATGCAGCGTCTGAAACTGGAGTCAACAGAACCAAATTCATCTTCAGCTCTTAGTATCACAAGTACCATAGTACCTGCTCTCTAGAGGCCCCACTAGAGATTTATACTAAAAGCCCTTGCCTCCCCAACAGGATTCAGCTCTTCATTTTTCATGTCCCAGAGACCAAATGCTCCACTGAATCCAACTTTCTGTGAGACTACAGGCTTCCCACAGTGAGAGATCAAGGCTTCCCATCAACCTCAAGACCCCAGGATCCCACAGCCTCAGCCCCTCTGAGGAGAGCCCAAATACAACCCAGGGGCAGTCTGCAATCCTTTCCTACTAACTGTTTCTTCTCTCTAGATTGAAGGCATTGATCTGGAGAAGGTAGCTATGAAGAGTTTGGATATTTTATTCCCACAGGGACCTTTAAACACGGAGATCTATGACAGCAGAACAATCCCTCACACACACACACACTTTATAGGCATCATGTTTATTTCTGCTGTAAATCCAAATTCTCTCTCCAATCCCATCCAGCGCTCAGAATGAAATCGCAGATAATGAAAAAGTTCAAGAAATTTACAGTGTGTCGGAAACCTTAGAGAGCCAGACAAAATTAAAGAACTGCTGAGACATAAATCATAGGGAGCATTGCAAAAACGACAGGCTTTTCTCTACAATCTGTGGATGTAAAGTGGGAGCAAAGGGGTGAAGTCCAATTCATAGACATCCTCGCTGGTATTCCCTCCAGAACCAAGGGGAATGCCTGACCCAGTCTCATTTCACATTACAGAACGTATCAATGATCACAGCTTGTGCATTGTGAGACATGGACAATGTCTGCAAGCTATTACCGTGTATTCAGGAAGAAGAAATAAATCTCTGGTACTCATAAAAACATGATTTAGAGGATAGGAACGGAGCAGCAGTTGTATGAGCCATACTATACATCTGACCAGAGTCCCACCAGACACGAGCAGAATAAATACATGCATTAATACAAAGCACGTTCCCTGATATGAGATTCACCTTAATACGACAGAGACAGGACTCTCATGGCCTGCCGCACTGAATATATTCTCAGCATTGCACATACTAAAACAAAACTTTGACGATTCCCACAGTCTCTGTCCCAAGAAGCTCTCACCCATACTTCCCGGGCTGTATATAAACCTGTGTGACAGATACCCTCATCATGCTAAGCCGGATATAAACCTGTGCGACAGATACCCTCACCATGCTAAGCCGAATATAAACCTGTGTGACAGATACCCTCATCATGCTAAGCCAGACATAAACCTGTGTGACAGATACCCTCACCATGCTAAGCCAGAAATAAACCTGTGTGACAGATACCCTCACCACGCTAAGCCGGATATAAACCTGTGCGACAGATACTCTCACCACGCTAAGCCGGATATAAACCTGTGTAACAGATACTCTCACCACGCTAAGCCGGATATAAACCTGTGTGACAGATACCCTCACCACGCTAAGCCGGATATAAACCTGTGTGACAGATACCCTCACCAAGCTAAGCCAGACATAAACATGTGTGACAGATACCCTCACCACGCTAAGCCGGATATAAACCTGTGTGACAGATACCCTCACCATGCTAAGCCAGAAATAAACCTGTGTGACAGATACCCTCACCAAGCTAAGCCGGATATAAACCTGTGTGACAGATACCCTCACCACGCTAAGCCAGACATAAACCTGTGTGACAGATACCCTCACCAAGCTAAGCCAGACATAAACCTGTGTGACAGATACCCTCACCACGCTAAGCCGGATATAAACCTGTGTGACAGATACCATCACCAAGCTAAGCCAGACATAAACCTGTGTGACAGATACCCTCACCACGCTAAGCCGGATATAAACCTGTGTGACAGATACCCTCACCAAGCTAAGCCAGACATAAACCTGTGTGACAGATACCCTCACCAAGCTAAGCCGGATATAAACCTGTGTAACAGATACCCTCACCATGCTAAGCCAGACATAAACCTGTGTAACAGATACCCTCACCATGCTAAGCCTGACATAAACCTGTGTGACAGATACCCTCACCATGCTAAGCCAGACATAAACCTGTGTAACAGATACCCTCACCATGCTAAGCCAGACATAAACCTGTGTAACAGATACCCTCACCATGCTAAGCCTGACATAAACCTGTGTGACAGATACCCTCACCATGCTAAGCCAGAAATAAACCTGTGTGACAGATACCCTCACCATGCTAAGCCAGAAATAAACCTGTGTGACAGATACCCTCACCAAGCTAAGCCGGATATAAACCTGTGTGACAGATACCCTCACCACGCTAAGCCAGACATAAACCTGTGTGACAGATACCCTCACCACGTTAAGCCGAATATAAACCTGTGTGACAGATACCCTCACCATGCTAAGCCAGAAATAAACCTGTGTGACAGATACCCTCACCAAGCTAAGCCGGATATAAACCTGTGTGACAGATACCATCACCAAGCTAAGCCAGACATAAACCTGTGTGACAGATACCCTCACCACGCTAAGCCGATATAAACCTGTGTGACAGATACCCTCAAATAAGCTAAGCCAGACATAAACCTGTGTGACAGATACCCGCACCAAGCTAAGCCAGACATAAACCTGTGTGACAGATACCCTCACCATGCTAAGCCTGACATAAACCTGTGTGACAGATACCCTCACCATGCTAAGCCTGACATAAACCTGTGTGACAGATACCCTCACCATGCTAAGCCGAATATAAACCTGTGTGACAGATACCCTCACCAAGCTAAGCCAGACATAAACCTGTGTGACAGATACCCTCACCAAGCTAAGCCGAATATAAACCTGTGTGACAGATACCCTCACCAAGCTAAGCCAGACATAAACCTGTGTGACAGATACCCTCACCATGCTAAGCCTGACATAAACCTGTGTGACAGATACCCTCATCATGCTAAGCCAGACATAATCCTGTGTGACAGATACCCTCATCATGCTAAGCCGACTATAAACCTGTGTGACAGATACCCTCACCATGCTAAGCCAGATATAAACCTGTGTGACAGATACCCTCACCACGCTAAGCCAGACATAAACCTGTGTAACAGATACCCTCACCAAGCTAAGCCGGATATAAACCTGTGTGACAGATACCCTCACCAAGCTAAGCCGGATATAAACCTGTGTGACAGATACCCTCACCACGCTAAGCCGGATATAAACCTGTGTGACAGATACCCTCACCACGCTAAGCCGGATATAAACCTGTGTGACAGATACCCTCACCAAGCTAAGCCGGATATAAACCTGTGTGACAGATACCCTCACCAAGCTAAGCCGAATATAAACCTGTGTGACAGATACCCTCACCAAGCTAAGCCGGATATAAACCTGTGTGACAGATACCCTCACCAAGCTAAGCCGGACATTATAACTTGCAACACTTATCATTCCGCATTTAGTAAAAAGTGGCACAAAATAAGAAGGTGGCCTCTGTATTTCTCTGCAGAGGTCGTTGCTGGAAATAACTGACAGGTTTCAGTCACTAAACTCATTAAGGGACAGAGCCTAGTAGATAACTCATTTGCCGCACCTAAACAGCATTACCATGTCGCCCTCATGAGGCCATGTTACAAATTACAGATCATCAAAACATTTAGCCTTTGTGAGCGCATTGTAGTACACATTGTAGTATATTAGGGAGCACACATACACTGTTATCATGGACATTTCATTTTCCACCTATGGGACCTTTACCTCACTTGCATGTGATAGGCTCCTCCTACACACTGTCAGATAACACCAGGTCCCGGCAGCAGACAGAGTGGGGGTGAAGCTATCAGTCAGTTGGGGACATTTATTTATATAGTGCCATCAGAATCCATAGCGCTGTACAATGGGACATTAAAAAATATCGGGTGTGTGTTTGGGAAAGGAGCGGCCAATCTGATTGCATAGTAAGCTGTATATACTGATGTTTTCAGGAGCCATGGCGATTCCACATGTCCTGTATCAAAGGTTGGTGCCTAAAGGATGGATGCACAAAAAAAAAAAAAAAAAAAAAAAGTATACAGCGTAATGTATAGTATACAGTTCATTGGATTTGTTCTGGCGAGTAGAATCATTCGCTTCAGGCGTTTTGCAGTAAACACTGTTTTCTCAAAGAAAATGCAGTGTTTACATTACAGCCTAGTGAAACCTCCACTGGCCACTCCTCAGATGACTGCTAGAGGTGCTCCCTGGGGCAGCGCTGCACAGTATGACAGAGTATGACCCTCTGCATGCAGACACTGAACTTTCCTCATAAAGATGCATTGATTTCACGCATCTCTATGAGGAGATGCGGATTGGTCAGGGCTGTGTTTGGCTTGTGCTGGCTCTGCCCCTGATTTGCCTCCTTGACAGTCTCAAGTTGTTAGCCAAGCAAGCAGATCAGGGGCAGAGCCAGCAGAAGTAGACTGTAATAAAAGTAAAATTGTATTATATTTAGGGGTACAAGGGAGGGCAAGAGGGCTAGACAGCGTTTATAAAATTATAGGTTCAGAAATAACGGTTTATGTTCCTGACCCTATATTGTTCCATTAATGAAGCCGTTTTGGTCTATAGATTATGCCCCTGCAGTCTCACTGCTTAATTCTCTGCCATTTAGGAGTTAAATCACTTTGTTTATACAGATCTAGTCACACCTCCCTGCATATGACTTACACAGCTTTCCTAAATCCTTCCTGTAAAGAGTCATCTAATGTTTACACTTCCTTTATTGCAAATTCTCATTACATTTAGAATTCCCTATCTCCTGCTTTGTTAATAGCTTGCAGACCCTGTAGGGGCCTTCTGTATGTGATTAAAGATCAATTACAGAGCAAGAGGTAAAAACATTTAAATTAAGTTACATGTGATTGAAAATTAAACCATTTTGTTTTCATGTGTGTCAGTCATAGGCAGAGGAGGTGTGGCAAGGGCTGCATGAACAGAAAAGTGATTTAACTCCTAAATAGCAGAGAAATGAGCAGTGATATTTCAAAGGAATGATGTATACACCCAAACTGCTTCATTAAGCTGAAGTTGTTCTGGTGACTATAGTGTCCGTTTAAGGAACAGTGCCAAAAAAAAAAAAAAGCCAAAACCGTTTTAAATCTTACAAGGTTACTTAAAATTACCTAAAAAAAAAAAATACTTACATCATGTGGCCATATCGTGATAAGCGGGCAACTATGTTACAGTATTCCATTAACGCGGTCTAACGTTAATTTTAACATGGGAGAATAAACATACTCAATGCTTACAAATGAAATGGAAAGAGAATAAACCTATCCAAAAGGAGTGGATAACAGGGAATGAACATGGAATATTACTGTGTAAGATCGATATTTCCACTGATATGCCTTTTATCCTGGAAAGTTTGTGAGCGTTTTTAACCGTATGTAATTATTAAGAAAAGGTTTACAGAGAACACTATGTCTCTATTTTTATGCCCTTTAGATTTCAAGACATCATACAACACAAGAGACCCCCATATGGTCAGGTATTGCATTTCTAAGAAGATTTTATAACTATGTCCTACTGATTTATTATACAGGTTATATTACACCAGATACAGATGATTTGGTAACATGAGTGTCATCCTGTTGGAGATAAATTGTAACACACATGTATCAGCTATTTCGAGTTACATAGACTTTAACCACATGGACGCCAATCATATTTATATTTGAAACTAGCTGCTATTTGTAGAAACATTTGTTTTTGTTTTCTGTGTTACCAGCTCTGTATGTCACTACTGTTTGGATTTATACAAATTCACTTTTAGTTAACAGCGGCCCCCCTCCCAATTGGGGGCAGCTCTCTACCTGTCCATCCCTCTAACCTATTTCCACTATTTTTTCATTTTTCGTTTGTCTTTGTATTTATTCCTTTGGTTGTGCTGTTTCCTACTCCACGTCTCCTGGTACGTTTAGGATTTTATATCCTTGAGATTTATTTTATACTCAATGCTTAAACCGCTTCAAGAGACCCTCCCCAAAAGGTATGCTTTCCCTAGGTAACAAAAGGCACAACTTTTACAATACTTCACTATTGCGGCTCTCTTTCCATTTACAAGGGGGACCATACTCCAGCTATCTACCATCTCCATATACCCAGGAGGGTGATGAGCCTGAATTTAACTCTGCCTGTGAGTGTGCTACCTACCTTTCATTTCCACAAACTATATTACGATATGTGCAGTTTACTTTTTTATTATAGATTTTGAAAGCACTTATCCTGGATTCTTAATCATTGCAGGTTATACTACCCCATTTTTATAAGTCATTGTGGATTTCTCCAATGTTTCTGTTTGTTTGTATTCTTTAAATATTGGTGTGTGTGAGGTACACATGGGAGAGTACTTTCATTTATATATATTCACTATTTGGGTGTATCTTGTTTTACTAGGAATAATTCATGTTTAGGACCCGTTCTATATATGATGTCAACATATGAAATATGTTTATGAATACAGCAGTGAAGATGACTCATTACTCACATTCATCCAGTCCAAGCTGATAGGCCAGATTCTGGAGGCCTCGCACTTTCTCCATTAGGTTAGCAGTGGTTAGGCTCCCTAATTCTGCAAAAACAAACAAACCACATGCATATTAATTAGATAAGGAAAAAAGTATTATAAAAGATGCTAAGTAATGCCAAGAAATATATCACACTGTATATTGCACCATGTAATGAAATATCACACTGTATAATGTACCATGTAATGAAATATCACACTGTATATTGCACCATGTAATGAAATATCACACTGTATATTGTAGCATGTAATATTAGGCACATATCACACTGTATATTGTACCATGTATTATTTAGGCATATATCACACTGCATATTGTACCATGTAATATTAGGCACATATCACACTGTATATTGTAGCATGTAATATTAGGCATATATCACACTGTATATTATACCATGTAACGAAATATCACACTGTATATTGTAGCATGTAATGAAATATCACAATGTATATTGCACCATGTAATATTAGGCATATATCACACTGTATATTATACCATGTAACGAAATATCACACTGTATATTGCACCATGTAATTAAATATCACACTGTATATTGCACCATGTAATATTAGGCATATATCACACTGTATATTGTAGCATGTAACGAAATATCACACTGTATATTGTAGCATGTAATATTAGGCACATATCACACTGCATATTGTACCATGTAATATTAGGCACATATCACACTGTATATTGTACCATGTAATATTAAGCACATATCACACTGTATATTGTAGCATGTAATATTAGGCACATATCACACTGCATATTGTACCATGTAATATTAGGCACATATCACACTGTATATTGTACCATGTAATATTAGGCATATATCACACTGTATATTGCACCATGTAATATTAGGCACATATCACACTGTATATTGTACCATGTAATATTAGGCACATATCACACTGTATATTGTACCATGTAATATTAGGCACATATCACACTGTATATTGTAGCATGTAATATTAGGCATATATCACACTGTATATTGTACCATGTAATATTAGGCACATATCACACTGTATATTGTACCATGTAATATTAGGCACATATCACACTGTATTTTGTACCATGTAATATTAGGCACATATCACACTGTATATTGTAGCATGTAATATTAGGCATATATCACACTGTATATTGTAGCATGTAATATTAGGCACATATCACACTGTATATTGTACCATGTAATATTAGGCACATATCACACTGCATATTGTACCATGTAATATTAGGCACATATCACACTGTATATTGTAGCATGTAATATTAGGCATATATCACACTGTATATTGTAGCATGTAATATTAGGCATATATCACACTGTATATTGTACCATGTAATATTAGGCACATATCACACTGTATTTTGTACCATGTAATATTAAGCACATATCACACTGCATATTGTACCATGTAATATTAGGCACATATCACACTGTATATTGTAGCATGTAATATTAGGCATATATCACACTGTATATTGTAGCATGTATTATTTAGGCACATATCACACTGTATATTGTACCATGTAATATTAGGCACATATCACACTGTATTTTGTACCATGTAATATTAAGCACATATCACACTGTATATTGTACCATGTAATATTAGGCACATATCACTTTGCATATTGTACCATGTAATATTAAGCACATATCACACTGCATATTGTACCATGTAATATTAGGCACATATCACACTGTATATTGTACCATGTAATATTAGGCACATATCACACTGTATTTTGTACCATGTAATATTAAGCACATATCACACTGCATATTGTAGCATGTAATATTAGGCACATATCACATTGCATATTGTACCATGTAATATTAGGCACATATCACACTGTATATTGTAGCATGTAATATTAGGCACATATCACACTGTATATTGTACCATGTAATATTAGGCACATATCACACTGTATATTGTACCATGTAATATTAGGCACATATCACACTGTATTTTGTACCATGTAATATTAAGCACATATCACACTGCATATTGTAGCATGTAATATTAGGCACATATCACATTGCATATTGTACCATGTAATATTAGGCACATATCACATTGCATATTGTACCATGTAATATTAGGCACATATCACACTGTATATTGTACCATGTAATATTAGGCACATATCACACTGTATATTGTAGCATGTAATATTAGGCATATATCACACTGTATATTGTAGCATGTAATATTAGGCATATATCACACTGTATATTGTACCATGTAATATTAGGCACATATCACACTGTATATTGTACCATGTAATATTAGGCACATATCACACTGTATATTGTAGCATGTAATATTAGGCACATATCACACTGTATATTGTACCATGTAATATTAGGCACATATCACACTGTATATTGTACCATGTAATATTAGGCACATATCACACTGCATATTGTAGCATGTAATATTAGGCACATATCACACTGTATATTGTAGCATGTAATATTAGGCATATATCACACTGTATATTGTAGCATGTATTATTTAGGCATATATCACACTGTATAGTGTACCATGTAATATTAGGCACATATCACACTGTATATTGTACCATGTAATATTAGGCACATATCACACTGTATATTGTACCATGTAATATTAAGCACATATCACACTGTATATTGTACCATGTAATATTAGGCACATATCACACTGTATATTGTACCATGTAATATTAGGCACATATCACACTGTATATTGTACCATGTAATATTAGGCACACATCACACTGCATATTGTACCATGTAATATTAGGCACATATCACACTGTATTTTGTACCATGTAATATTAAGCACATATCACACTGCATATTGTACCATGTAATATTAGGCACATATCACACTGTATATTGTAGCATGTAATATTAGGCATATATCACACTGTATATTGTACCATGTAATATTAGGCACATATCACACTGTATATTGTAGCATGTATTATTTAGGCATATATCACACTGTATATTGTACCATGCAATATTAGGCATATATCACACTGTATATTGTACCATGTAATATTAGGCACAGATCACACTGTATATTGCACCATGTAATATTAGGCATATATCACACTGTATATTGTAGCATGTAATATTAGGCACATATCACACTGCATATTGTACCATGTAATATTAGGCACATATCACACTGTATATTGTACCATGTAATATTAGGCACATATCACACTGCATATTGTACCATGTAATATTAGGCACATATCACACTGCATATTGTACCATGTAATATTAGGCACATATCACACTGCATATTGTACCATGTAATATTAGGCACATATCACATTGCATATTGTACCATGTAATATTAGGCACATATCACACTGTATATTGTACCATGTAATATTAGGCATATATCACACTGTATATTGTACCATGTAATATTAGGCACATATCACACTGTATATTGTACCATGTAATATTAGGCACATATCACACTGTATATTGTACCATGTAATATTAGGCACATATCACACTGTATATTGTACCATGTAATATTAGGCACATATCACACTGTATATTGTACCATGTAATATTAGGCACATATCACACTGTATATTGTACCATGTAATATTAGGCACATATCACACTGTATATTGTACCATGTAATATTAGGCACATATCACACTGTATATTGTACCATGTAATATTAGGCACATATCACACTGTATATTGTACCATGTAATATTAAGCACATATCACACTGTATATTGTAGCATGTAATATTAGGCACATATCACACTGTATATTGTACCATGTAATATTAGGCATATATCACACTGTATATTGTACCATGTAATATTAGGCATATATCACACTGTATATTGTACCATGTAATATTAGGCACATATCACATTGCATATTGTACCATGTAATATTAAGCACATATCACACTGTATATTGTAGCATGTAATATTAGGCACATATCACACTGCATATTGTACCATGTAATATTAGGTATATATCACACTGTATATTGTACCATGTAATATTAGGCATATATCACACTGTATATTGTACCATGTAATATTAGGCATATATCACACTGTATAGTGTAGCATGTAATATTAGGCATATATCACACTGTATATTGTACCATGTAATATTAGGCATATATCACACTGTATATTGTACCATATAATATTAGGCACATATCACACTGTATATTGTACCATGTAATATTAGGCACATATCACACTGTATGTTGCACCATGTAATATTAGGCACATATCACACTGTATATTGTACCATGTAATATTAGGCACATATCACACTGCATATTGTACCATGCAATATTAGGCACATATCACATTGCATATTGTACCATGTAATATTAGGCACATATCACACTGTATATTGTACCATGTAATATTAGGCACATATCACACTGCATATTGTACCATGTAATATTAGGCACATATCACACTGCATATTGTACCATGTAATATTAGGCACATATCACACTGCATATTGTACCATGTAATATTAGGCACATATCACACTGTATATTGTACCATGTAATATTAGGCACATATCACACTGTATATTGTACCATGTAATATTAGGCACATATCACACTGTATATTGTACCATGCAATATTAGGCACATATCACATTGCATATTGTACCATGTAATATTAGGCACATATCACATTGCATATTGTACCATGCAATATTAGGCACATATCACATTGCATATTGTACCATGCAATATTAGGCACATATCACATTGCATATTGTACCATGCAATATTAGGCACACATCACACTGTATATTGTACCATGTAATATTAGGCACATATCACATTGCATATTGTACCATGTAATATTAGGCACATATCACATTGCATATTGTACCATGTAATATTAGGCACATATCACACTGTATATTGTACCATGCAATATTAGGCACATATCACATTGCATATTGTACCATGTAATATTAGGCACATATCACACTGTATATTGTACCATGTAATATTAGGCACATATCACACTGTATATTGTACCATGTAATATTAGGCACATATCACACTGCATATTGTACCATGTAATATTAGGCACATATCACACTGCATATTGTACCATGTAATATTAGGCACATATCACACTGCATATTGTACCATGTAATATTAGGCACATATCACACTGTATATTGTACCATGTAATATTAGGCACATATCACACTGTATATTGTACCATGTAATATTAGGCACATATCACACTGTATATTGTGCCATGCAATATTAGGCACATATCACATTGCATATTGTACCATGTAATATTAGGCACATATCACATTGCATATTGTACCATGTAATATTAGGCACATATCACATTGCATATTGTACCATGTAATATTAGGCACATATCACACTGTATATTGTACCATGCAATATTAGGCACATATCACACTGTATATTGTACCATGTAATATTAGGCACATATCACACTGTATATTGTACCATGCAATATTAGGCACATATCACATTGCATATTGTACCATGTAATATTAGGCACATATCACATTGCATATTGTACCATGTAATATTAGGCACATATCACATTGCATATTGTACCATGTAATATTAGGCACATATCACATTGCATATTGTACCATGCAATATTAGGCACATATCACATTGCATATTGTACCATGTAATATTAGGCACATATCACATTGCATATTGTACCATGTAATATTAGGCACATATCACATTGTATATTGTACCATGTAATATTAGGCACATATCACATTGCATATTGTACCATGTAATATTAGGCACATATCACATTGCATATTGCATATTGTATCATGTAATATTAGGCACATATCACACTGCATATTGTACCATGTAATATTAGGCACATATCACACTGTATATTGTACCATACAATATTAGGCACATATCACATTGCATATTGTACCATGTAATATTAGGCACATATCACACTGTATATTGCACCATGTAATATTAGGCACATATCACATTGCATATTGTACCATGTAATATTAGGCACATATCACATTGCATATTGTACCATGTAATATTAGGCACATATCACACTGCATATTGTACCATGTAATATTAGGCACATATCACACTGTATATTGTACCATGCAATATTAGGCACATATCACATTGCATATTGTACCATGTAATATTAGGCACATATCACACTGTATATTGTACCATGTAATATTAGGCACATATCACATTGCATATTGTACCATGTAATATTAGGCACATATCACATTGCATATTGTACCATGTAATATTAGGCACATACCACACTGTATATTGTACCATGTAATATTAGGCACATATCACACTGTATATTGTAGCATGTAATATTAGGCACATATCACATTGCATATTGTACCATGTAATATTAGGCACATATCACACTGTATATTGTACCATGCAATATTAGGCACATATCACACTGTATATTGTACCATGTAATATTAGGCACATATCACATTGCATATTGTATCATGTAATATTAGGCACATATCACACTGCATATTGTACCATGTAATATTAGGCACATATCACACTGTATATTGTACCATGTAATATTAGGCACATATCACACTGCATATTGTACCATGTAATATTAGGCACATATCACACTGCATATTGCACCATGTAATATTAGGCACACATCACACTGCATATTGTACCATGTAATATTAGGCACATATCACACTGTATATTGCACCATGTAATATTAGGCATATATCACACTGCATATTGTAGTGGTGCACTAGCACAGTGTGATATACAGATGGACAACTTGTATTGGTTTATCAGTGTTATAAGTTGGCAATGCATGCTTACCTTTCAGCATGTCCATATCATCATTTTCTAGCTGGGCCATCCATTTAGGAGGGGAGCTGCTAATAGGCTGTTAAAAAAAAAGAAAGTTAATAAATGTAAATATATAGATAATGAGTCATCTCTTTGCTATTAGAATGTCAGGACCATTTAGACTGGTTGGAAGCTATTTGTATACAATGACTGAAGGTGACGTGAGTTATGCAGTGGGTGTGTAATATTCACTGTAAATGGACGGGAAGGTAGCGGATGGGCAATGTGTTTAGAATATCTGGAGTCTGTAACTAGACACAATAAAGGAATGGGCATTAGTTAATGGATATATAATGTTTGTGTCTGCTATACATACACTTTTGAAAGACGCAGCAAACTCTGCAACACCGGGCACTGTGGAGAAGAAAGGGAATCACATCATATTGCAGCCTCTTACTTGATGAGTTCTGTGTAGAATAATTAATTTGAGGCTAGAGCTAGTAAAACAGGGCTTATTATGCACAAAGCCTTATACTGTTCAATGTTTAGTCATCTGAATTATGCTAAGACATGTTTAGGAACAGTTCTGTATGCAGAATAGCAGAAGATAAATCCAGGTGATAGGTGCTCGTAGATCCAGTCTGTGAAGCCCACTCAAGGATCTAAGAATGAAAGGGTTACTCTAAGAACCATGACCACTTCAGTGATTAGAAGTGGTTATGGTGCTTGTAGTCTTTACATGAAACACTGCACGTCCATGGATATTTGAGGTTGCTGTCGGAGGAGGTGACGTGGTACCCCAATCCATGCCGCCCTGTGCCCTGTCTCAGCAATATGCTTCCAGTGAGGTGCAGTGATATCATGGAAGGTGGATCGGGCTGCAGGTAGAACTTGGCCTGGTTTTTTTTCTATTTTACTTATTTTAAAAAAGGAGGACAAGTTAGCAAAAGCTTACAACAGTCAAAAAACAATATCTTATTAAAACACAGTTTTTTTGTTGGAGTAACGTTTAAGACAGTAAATAGAACGTGGATGCCACTGAGTGTCCATGGCTTTAAATTGCTGGGAATCAAAACCTGGTTTGGAGAATAAAACATTCAGACTTTGTTCTTGGAAAACTCCAAGCTCCCAGGGCAGTTCACCTTTAGGGTTAACAGACCGTTAACGTTTTATCTTATTAAATAAAAGTGCTAATTTCTAGAAATATCTGCACTTTTGCAAATGTCCTATATTAAACCCTCAAGTTACACAGCAAAAAGGGTTCCTTCCTCACTGGCTTTGATTGCTTGCTTGAAGTGGAAGTGATGGTTTACATGCAGTGGATTTAGAAGAATTCTATTGGCACAGATTAGATTAGAGATTTGTTTGATTTTTTTTTTTTTTACCAGCCAGATGGGGCTCCCTAAATCAAATAAACAATGAATCAAATGTATTGAAAAGTGTCAATTTAAGCAATCTCCCCCAAAATCTCTACAGGTGTAGAAAGGTTTAAGTAAAACAAAAAGCAATACTTAATCTCCAGGGAAGAGTGTTCCATTCATAGATCTCAAAGCATGTAGGAAAAAACATAAAAAGAGCAAAGAATAGCGCAGATTGTATTAAAGGGCCACGATAGGCACCCAGACCACTTCAGCTTAATGAAGTGGTCTGGGTGCCAGGTTTAACCCTTTTTTCTATAACCATAGCAGTTTATATTAGGGTTAATCCAGCCTCTAGCGGCTGTCTCATTGACAGCCGCTAGAGGTGCTTCCACGCTTCTCACTGTGATTTTCACAGTGAGAAGACGCCAGCGTCCATAGGAAAGCATTGAGAATGATTTAATAAATTATTAAATGTAGCTGTAGTTTACACTGTTTTATATATGCTGTATGTTGCTTTAAGTGTATTTTATGTTAATTCATTCTGACTATGATGCTGTGTGCTGAAAAAGTAGAGCAGCCAATGAAATGATGGTTATTTCATATGCAAATGAGGTTGACCAGAGGGATTAATTGAAAGATTTGAACTGGTAACTAAGGGCTATAAAAACCCTCAAAGATGGCCACCGTAGCACATCACGTCCTGAGGAAGCCGGGTATCCGGAGAAACGCGTAGACGTTGGCACCAGGGGGCAAACCGTACCTCGCACGCTGGATTCCAGCTCGGGAAGCCTGCACTTCGCCTCCAGCCACATCCTTTGAGGACAGCCACCCCAGCACTTTATTGATTACGAGCCTGGCAGTGAGTAACGGCGGAAGCCGTGCCTTACTCACAACTCTTTTGTGTAAGAGTCAGTTTGTTAGCAGTTCTAGCTGTGTGTGTTTTTGTAAACCTGCTTCTATGTATTTTTATTGCATGTCTTAAATATCTGTGATAATAAATCCTTTACCTAAAGTTTGTTAGAATTAAGACACTGCTTTATGGTATTTCCTTAGCCCTCTTTGGGGTACAATATCTGCGAATATATTTAAATACAATCTTTGCTCTTTTTATGTTTTTTCCCTACATGCTTTGAGATCTATGAATGGAACACTCTTCCCTGGAGATTAAGTATTGCTTTTTGTTTTACTTGAACCTTTCTACACCTGTAGAGATTTAGGGGGAGATTGCCTAAATTGCTCCACTCTTATTCCTCTTTTTTATTGTTCACTGCATTGTGTTTGCAGGGTACCACACCTAGAGTGTTTGAAGCAGTAATTTATTAGCTCTAACTAGACTTTTTTCACCTACTAAATAAGTGCTCCAAATATTACCATTATAATGTATTTATTCATAATTCCAGATTATTTCTTTAAATTACAGCTTACACTATACAAGACTGTTTGAACTGTAATAAACGTCTTTTTGCTGCGGTGGCAGGCTCCCAATCATGGCTCCTGTGTATTACTAAATGAAGAACGTAAGTTTAGCCGATGAGACTTACATTGCTCAGGCCACAATTCGGGTGACGCTCGATCCAACTTCTCGAAGCTCAGCAAGGACTCCTCTATATCTGAACCTAGGCAAGAGAGATTGGACATCATTGTGTGTCTATAAGCTTGTTACAATCAGGAAACTGTGATTAAGAGATGCTTCAGTCCTCCCATCAGGTGTCACTCTTTTGAAATGGCATACAATCCTTGCATACTTGGCATTGGTTGGAACATCTCATGACAATCCCTGTTGATCATGGTAGCTGGAAACTTGGCATCATCAAACCGAGAGGTAGTAGTGAGAGAACTTGACGTAGTATGTTTCTCGCTACTCCTTTCAGGCCACCAGACAAGTAAACTTGTCACCTTGGGAAAGGTGGGGGAGTTTGCACCAAAAAAAGTTTCAAAGACCTCATACGTGACAGGATTACTGTCCGTCTCAAAAAAGGCCATCACCCAAATTGCAGCCAATCTTTCCAAGTATGGTGAAACACACAGAACATTAGAGTTTTAATGCAGTGGAGCTCTGTGATACATTCATACACATTGAATATTACTGTGAGTTTTATTGGAGTGGAGCTGTGTGTGGAGCTTTGACACATTTACTGAGATGTATTAGAGTGGAGCTCTGTGAGATGTATTAGAGTGGAGCTCTGTGATACATTACTGAGATGTATTAGAGTGGAGCTCTGTGAGACATTACTGTGATATGTATTAGAGTGGAGCTCTGTGCCTGTGGATCTCTGAGATGTATTAGAGTGGAGCTCTGTGACTGTGGAGCTCTGTGAGATGTATTAGAGTGGAGCTCTGTGAGATGTATTAGAGTGAAGCATTGTGACTGGAGCTCTGTGACTGTGGAGCTCTGAGATGTATTAGAGTGGAGCTCTGTGACTGTGGAGCTCTGTGATGTATTAGGGTGGAGCTCTGTGACACATTACTGTGAGATGTATTAGAGTGGAGCTCTGACTGTGCAGATCTGTGATTGTGGAGCTCTGATGTATTAGAGTGGAGCTCTGTGATATGTATTAGGGTGGAGCTCTGTGACCAGTGGAGCTCTGTGAGATGTATTAGGGTGGAGCTCTGTGAGATGTATTAGGGTGGAGCTCTGTGAGATGTATTAGGGTGGAGCTCTGTGAGATGTATTAGAGCTCTGTGACTGTGGAGCTGTGTGATATGTATTAGAGTGGAGCTCTGTGACGCTCTGACTGTGGAGCTCTGTGACATGTATTAGAGTGGAGCTCTGATATGTATTAGGGTGGAGCTCTGTGACGGTGGAGCTCATTGACGGAGCTCTGTGACATGTATTAGAGTGGAGCTCTGTGACTGTGGAGCTCTGAGATGTATTAGAGCTGTGACGGTGGAACTCTGATGTATTAGAGTGGAGCTCTGTGACTGTGGAGCTCTGTGAGATTTATTAGAGCTCTGTGACTATGGAGCTGTGTGACGGTGGAACTCTGTATTAGAGTGGAGCTCTGTGACTGGAGCTGTGTGACGATGGAACTCTGTATTAGAGTGGAGCTCTGTGACGGTGGAGCTCTGTGACGGTGGAGCTCTGTGACTGTGGAGCTGTGTGACAGTGGAGCTGTGTGACAGTGGAGCTCTGTGGAGCTGTGTGACTGTGGAGCTCTGTGACATGTATTAGAGTGGAGCTCTGTGACTGTGGAGCTCTGTGAGTTGTATTAGAGCTCTGTGACTGTGGAGCTGTGTGACGGTGGAACTATGTGACATGTATTAGAGTGGAGCTCTGTGAGATGTATTAGAGCTCTGTGACTGTGGAGCTGTGTGACAGTGGAACTCTGTATTAGAGTGGAGCTCTGTGACTGGAGCTCTGTGACTGTGGAACTCTGATGTATTAGAGTGGAGCTCTGAGATGTATTAGAGTGGAGCTCTGTGACTGTGGAGCTGTGTGACGGTGGAGCTCTGTGACATGTATTAGAGTGGAGCTCTGTGACTGTGGAGCTCTGTGAGATGTATTAGAGCTCTGTGACTGTGGAGCTGTGTGACGGTGGAACTCTGTGGCATGTATTAGAATGGAGCTCTGTGACTGTTGAGCTCTGTGATGTATTAGAGTGGAGCTCTGAGATGTATTAGAGTGGAGCTCTGTGACTGTGGAGCTCTGATGTATTAGAGTGGAGCTCTGTGACTGTGGAGCTCTGTGAAGTATTAGAGTGGAGCTCTGTGGCTGTGGAGCTCTGATGTATTAGAGTGGAGCTCTGTGATGTATTAGAGTGGAGCTCTGTGACTGTGGAGCCCTGTGAAGTATTAGAGTGGAGCTCTGTGACGTATTAGAGTGGAGCTCTGTGATGTATTAGAGTGGAGCTCTGTGATGTATTAGAGTGGAGCTCTGTGATGTATTAGAGTGGAGCTCTGTGACTGTGGAGCTCTGTGATGTATTAGAGTGGAGCTCTGTGATGTATTAGAGTGGAGCTCTGTGATGTATTAGAGTGGAGCTCTGTGACTGTGGAGCTCTGTGATGTATTAGAGTGGAGCTCTGTGACACACATATGGGAAATGCCCGGGTTAGTCTGTGTTTACCTTCCGTTGCTGCCGCCATCTTTACTGCATGCCTCCTCGCTCGGCAATCTCCGGAGCCCCGCCCAGCTCTAGCCTGAGGGTTCGGCACTCTCCGTGACTCCGCCCACAGCCACCAGACCCGGAGATAGTCGGAGGTTTCGGGTTAGCGATAAATGTCATTTGCCCGAGTCAAACATGGCGGAATTTTCACGGGGTAGGGAATTTTGATAGAACATCGGTTTAAGGGCGGTATTTGTATTGACCAATAGCAGTGAGTTTAGAGAGGGCCGTGTCTGGAAGAACCAATCACATAAAGGGGGTGGAGCCAGTGCTGTTTATGTCCAATAGGGTCAGTGGGCGGGGCTCGGTGTCATTCAATCTCTGGGAAGATGATTCGGTTCGGACGGCTGGTGACGGTGAGCGGCCTCCCCCCGAGTATTACCGTAACCCCCCCATATAGCAATACCGAGTATTACCGTAATCCCCCCCTTATATATAGCAATGACGAGTATTACCGTAACCCCCCCCCTTATATATAGCAATACCGAGTATTACCGTAACCCACCCATATATAGCAATACCGAGTATTACCGTAACCCCCCCTTATATATAGCAATGCCGAGTATTACCGTAACCCCCCCTATATATAGCAATACCGAGTATTACCGTAACCCCCCCTTATATATAGCAATGCCGAGTATTACCGTAACCCCCCCCCTTATATATAGCAATACCGAGTATTACCGTAACTCCCCCTTATATATAGCAATACCGAGTATTACCTTATCCCCCCCTTATATATAGCAATACCGAGTATTACCGTAACCCCCCCTATATATAGCAATACCGAGTATTACCGTAACTCCCCCTTATATATAGCAATACCGAGTATTACCGTAACCCCCCCTATATATAGCAATACCGAGTATTACCGTAACTCCCCCTTATATATAGCAATACCGAGTATTACCGTAACCCCCCCCTATATATAGCAATACCGAGTATTACCGTAACTCCCCCTTATATATAGCAATGGCGAGTATTACCGTAACCCCCCCCCCTTATATATAGCAATTCGGAGTATTACCGTAACTCCCCCTTATATATAGCAATACCGAGTATTACCGTAACTCCCCCTTATATATAGCAATACCGAGTATTACCGTAACCCCCCCTTATATATAGCAATACCGAGTATTACCGTAACCCCCCCTTATATATAGCAATACCGAGTATTACCGTAACCCCCCCTTATATATAGCAATACCGAGTATTACCGTAACCCCCCCTTATATATAGCAATGCCGAGTATTACCGTAACCCCCCCTTATATATAGCAATACCGAGTATTACCGTAACCCCCTTATATATAGCAATACCGAGTATTACCGTAACCCCCCCTTATATATAGCAATACCGAGTATTACCGTAACCCTCCCTTATATATAGCAATACCGAGTATTACCGTAACCCCCCCTATATATAGCAATCCGAGTATTACCGTAACCCCCCTTATATATAGCAATACCGAGTATTACCGTAACCCCCCCTTATATATAGCAATACCGAGTATTACCGTAACCCCCTTATATATAGCAATACCGAGTATTACCGTAACCCCCCCCTTATATATAGCAATACCGAGTATTACCGTAACCCCCCCTTATATATAGCAATACCGAGTATTACCGTAACCCCCCCTATATATAGCAATCCGAGTATTACCGTAACCCCCCTTATATATAGCAATACCGAGTATTACCGTAACCCCCCCTATATATAGCAATCCGAGTATTACCGTAACTCCCCCTTATATATAGCAATACCGAGTATTACCGTAACCCCCCCATATAGCAATACCGAGTATTACCGTAACCCCCCCCTTATATATAGCAATACCGAGTATTACCGTAACCCCCCCTTATATATAGCAATGCCGAGTATTACCGTAACCCCCCCTTATATATAGCAATACCGAGTATTACCGTAACCCCCCTTATATATAGCAATACCGAGTATTACCGTAACCCCCCCTTATATATAGCAATACCGAGTATTACCGTAACCCCCCCCTTATATATAGCAATACCGAGTATTACCGTAACCCCCCTTATATATAGCAATACCGAGTATTACCGTAACCCCCCTATATATAGCAATACCGAGTATTACCGTAACCGCCCATATATAGCAATTCGAGTATTACCGTAACCCCCCTATATATAGCAATACCGAGTATTACCGTAACCCCCCATATAGCAATTCCGAGTATTACCGTAACCCCCCCATATAGCAATACCGAGTATTACCGTAACTCCCCCTTATATATAGCAATACCGAGTATTACCGTAACTCCCCCTTATATATAGCAATACCGAGTATTACCGTAACTCCCCCTTATATATAGCAATCCGAGTATTACCGTAACTCCCCCTTATATATAGCAATACCGAGTATTACCGTAACTCCGCCTTATATATAGCAATACCGAGTATTACCGTAACCCCCCCTTATATATAGCAATACCGAGTATTACCGTAACTCCCCCTTATATATAGCAATACCGAGTATTACCGTAACCCCCCCTTATATATAGCAATACCGAGTATTACCGTAACCCCCTTATATATAGCAATACCGAGTATTACCGTAACCCCCCTTATATATAGCAATACCGAGTATTACCGTAACCCCCCCTTATATATAGCAATACCGAGTATTACCGTAACCCCCCCCTTATATATAGCAATACCGAGTATTACCGTAACCCCCCATATAGCAATACCGAGTATTACCGTAACCCCCCTATATATAGCAATACCGAGTATTACCGTAACCCCCCCTTATATATAGCAATACCGAGTATTACCGTAACTCCCCCATATAGCAATCCGAGTATTACCGTAACCCCCCCCTTATATATAGCAATACCGAGTATTACCGTAACCCCCCTTATATATAGCAATACCGAGTATTACCGTAACCCCCCCATATAGCAATACCGAGTATTACCGTAACCCCCCCATATAGCAATACCGAGTATTACCGTAACCCCCCCATATATATAGCAATACCGAGTATTACCGTAACCCCCCTTATATATAGCAATACCGAGTATTACCGTAACCCCCCTTATATATAGCAATACCGAGTATTACCGTAACTCCCCCTTATATATAGCAATACCGAGTATTACCGTAACCCCCCTTATATATAGCAATACCGAGTATTACCGTAACCCCCCTTATATATAGCAATACCGAGTATTACCGTAACCCCCCTATATATAGCAATACCGAGTATTACCGTAACCGCCCATATATAGCAATACCGAGTATTACCGTAACCCCCCTATATATAGCAATACCGAGTATTACCGTAACCCCCCCATATAGCAATACCGAGTATTACCGTAACCCCCCCATATAGCAATACCGAGTATTACCGTAACTCCCCCTTATATATAGCAATACCGAGTATTACCGTAACTCCCCCTTATATATAGCAATACCGAGTATTACCGTAACTCCCCCTTATATATAGCAATACCGAGTATTACCGTAACTCCCCCTTATATATAGCAATACCGAGTATTACCGTAACCCCCCCTTATATATAGCAATAACGAGTATTACCGTAACCCCCCCTTATATATAGCAATAACGAGTATTACCGTAACCCCCCTATATATAGCAATACCGAGTATTACCGTAACCCCCCCTTATATATAGCAATACCGAGTATTACCGTAACCCCCCCTTATATATAGCAATACCGAGTATTACCGTAACCCCCCCTTATATATAGCAATACCGAGTATTACCGTAACCCCCCCTTATATATAGCAATACCGAGTATTACCGTAACCCCCCCTTATATATAGCAATACCGAGTATTACCGTAACCCCCCCTTATATATAGCAATACCGAGTATTACCGTAACCCCCCCTTATATATAGCAATACCGAGTATTACCGTAACTCCCCCTTATATATAGCAATACCGAGTATTACCGTAACCCCCCCTTATATATAGCAATACCGAGTATTACCGTAACCCCCCCTATATATAGCAATCCGAGTATTACCGTAACCCCCCTATATATAGCAATCCGAGTATTACCGTAACCCCCTATATATAGCAATCCGAGTATTACCGTAACCCCCCTATATATAGCAATACCGAGTATTACCGTAACCCCCCCTTATATATAGCAATACCGAGTATTACCGTAACCCCCCCATATAGCAATACCGAGTATTACCGTAACTCCCCCTTATATATAGCAATACCGAGTATTACCGTAACTCCCCCTTATATATAGCAATACTGAGTACTACCGGTAATTACTCCAGCAAATATCTGTCATGTGTATTACAGAGGCAATAAACTCTTTTATAAGTATTATTATTATTCTTATTCTGTTACTCATGACAAAAATAAACATTTCTATTTAAATGGGAATAGGGCTACATAAACAAAGTGATTTAACCCCTAAATCACACTGAGACTGCAGGAGAATAATCTATACGCCAAAACTGCTTAAAGTGACACTATACTCACCAGTACAGCTTAATGTGCAGTAT